>NW_006399849.1:7110778-7115558 GCF_000299155.1 Elephantulus edwardii | reverse complement strand
ACACACACACACACACATACACACACTCATTATTCTGCTATATATTATATAAATTGCTCACTCAGCCCAACACTTATTGGCATGTTGCTTATCTTCCATTTAAAAAAGTGTGGTATTAATGTGCACTTTCACAGAAGTACTCCTTGACTTACAATGGTGTTCTTTTCTGATGACTCCATCATAGTAAGTTGGTTTTAACAAAGTTGAATGCCTCTTTTTAAATTTTCCACTATCACTGTCTTTTATTACAGTTATCTTTTGGAATCCACTTTACACTACCTGTAAATTAACAACTAGCACTGATAGCATCAGCAATTTCACACTCTGTCACAGGAAGGGACACATCTTACTAATGATAAGAATTAAAAAAATAATTACAAACATATCATTGTGGTCTGACATAGCTTGGATAAATTTGGGACTCCCTGTATATCTGTACCCGCAGACTCACAGAAATTGTTAGATGCTATCAATGATCAATCTATGTGTACACCGTAGAACTACTGCATATATTTTTCAAAGCTGTGACTTTTCAGAAGTAGCCTGTCTGTCCTCTGGCATAACTCTCTAGGTGGATTTGAACGATAAACCTTTCAGTTAATTGGTGAACACTTAACTATTTGCACTACATAGGCTTTCCTCACACAGTTAATTAAAGAAATAAAAAAGTAGAGGCTGATAGATTACGACTAGACAGTATGATAAATGCACAAATAAAGCACTCTATGAATTCCTGCCAGAGCTGCTGACAAGTATAACCGCTGTAAAACTTCAGGTGGATTTAAGTGCAATTACTGAGCAAAGTGCGTTTCTCTGTCTAAGATTAAATGAAAACGAGTCTCTCCATTCTCTGTAGCTGGAGCATTAAAGAAATCCTGGGAAGTTCCTTTTATAGGCAAGTCAGACAAAACCTAAATGAGTCCATCCCATTGCAAGTGCTGGTACTTTAGAAGGAGAGGACTCCTTTTAATAGGCATGAATTTATTTTAATTTATTATGGTTTCCCTTCAGCTTCAAAACAATAGTCGTAAGGCAAGAAGATGAAGAGAATTTTGGCCTCAATGAAAATAAAGATCAACTGCCAAGATTCAATACTACTTACTACTTGAATTCTAGGAAGACAAAAGTATTATTTAAATAAATAGAGGGAAAGCATCAGGTACACGGACAAAGTTGGGGAAATGAGTGATGTGAATTTATGATCCAAAGATATACATGACTTATGGCTCCGTTTGGAGGCTTTCCTTATTTCCCTCCCATGCATGTTCTCTGGCTCTTTTTGGAGTTGTTTTTCAGCAGTTCTACTCAACTGCACTGTCACTGTTACTTAAAACAGACATGGCTGGACAGGGTAAATCCTGCTCTTCACTCTGGTCAATCCAATGTTGTTGTTGTTAGGTGCTGTAGAGCTGGAACAGTCTCATACATAGCTCACACTCCTGCATGTTTTCAGAAGCAGTTAAGGCATAGCAGGAGAAATCCCATCCTCCTTCCATGAGCAGCTGGTGGATTCAAACCATATGCCTTTGGTTTAGCAGCACAATTCCTTTCCACTAGGTCATCAGAGCTCCCTGTGCATGGTAGATATTATATAGCAACATATTAGGACTGTTGGAATAATAGGGAGTTCCACATACATTTTAAATGCAATACATTTCCTAGGAAAATTTAAAGGTGCTTATTTTTGGTGGTGATGTTTGCAAATTTTTTTGTTGCTTTGTTGGTTTCTAATCCAAAAAGTGTTTTAAGAAACTTCTGGAGCACAAGGTGACAGTTTGGGTGAGGACTTTTAACAGTTCCTCATATAACGTGCAGATAAACTAAATGCTTGAGGCTTTTAGAAAACCTCAATGTTTGGGCTTGTGGCTGCTCTGCACATTAATCAAGGGTGGCCAGGGCAAAGAAGACCACACATATGCAGAAGTTTCCTGCCAGTCAGAACACAGGCGTCTGGTCTTTGACTGGATCAGGCTGCTTCTGCTGACACCTACCCCTACCTTCTCTAGAGCCACAGTCAGCTATTACCATTCTCTTTGCATCACACATGTTATCACCACACGTACATCCTACTATCAGTTAAAAAACAGCATTACACCCTGTAGGAATACCGTTCTAGCCAGTCTTTCACATATGTAAATCAGTTAACCAATTACATTTTAACCCAAATTCATAACTAAAATTGTTTCACAAAAGTATTACGGGGGGTAGGGCAGGAGAAACAGCAAAGAAAACAAACCTACTGCTGTTCAGTTAATTCTGACTCAGATGATAAGTTGTAGCTGTTAGGTGTTGTTGCGTATGAATCATAGTGACCCTTTGAACAACAGATCTGAACCATGACCTATCTTGTGCCAATTTCA
Organism: Elephantulus edwardii; assembly: GCF_000299155.1. Taxonomy (NCBI): domain Eukaryota; kingdom Metazoa; phylum Chordata; class Mammalia; order Macroscelidea; family Macroscelididae; genus Elephantulus; species Elephantulus edwardii. Next base: position 7,113,198 of record NW_006399849.1, on the reverse strand, counting down.
CAACTTTTTACTTTCTTGAGCCAATGCTGTCTGTAGTCACTATGTCAATCCATCTGGTTCAAGGTCTTCCTCTTTTTCACCAAGCATGAGTAATTCTCCTAACAACATGCCCAAAATATGCAAGATGAGGCTTTGTCATCTTTGCCTCCAAGAAGCATTCGGACGAAATAAGTAACTATAAAACTTGTCTTTAGTCAAAAGCCTTCTTGTTATACTGTTTGGTAAACAAAAATATCTAGCCCTGCCCCTTGTGTTATGCTTCAAATTACATCTACTTAAGAATCCCACAAAACAAGAAGAATGCTGTGTGGTTTAAAATTAGAAAAGATAGGTGACAAGATTTTATTCTATCTCCATACATTTTCAATCTGTATTTTAAACAGCTATTCTAAGATGTTGGACTATATGAAGAAAAACATGGCTTCAAGATTGGAGCAAGATTCATCAACATCATGTGTTACTCAGATGACACAAACTTGTCATGAAGTTATGAAGCACTCAATGACAAAGATGAAGATCAAGGTCTATCGCTTTCAGTATGAATTACACCTTGTTGTTCTGTATTGTCAAGTCACCTGTGAATCCCAGCAACCCTATTTACAACAGCTCTGAAGCCTGCCCTGTCCTAAGCCAGTCTCACTGACTCTGACACACATACCCACATTACCTCAGTTACTGTTTCAATCCATCTCATCTGGGACCTTTCTCTCCTGTGTTGTCCCTCCACCCTTCCAAGCATGATGTCCTTCCCCAAGGACCAGTATCTCCTGGCCACATGCCCAAAGTATGTGATATGGAGCTTCAAAATCCTAGCCTCCAAGGAGGAACTTGGTTTCACCCTTTCCTAGACAGATCTATTTGTTTTCTTTGTTGTCCACGATATGTTTAATACTGTTCTCCAGCGGCACAACTCAAAGGCATCAATTCTTCTCACAAAGAAACTAAGGAGAAACATTGTGATAAACAGATTGAAAGTTTTAGGGACTCCATTTAACTTAAATCCACAGTTAAAATGAATAGAAGCAATAGTCAAGCAATCAAATGGCATATTGCATTAGAAAAACATGCTAGCGAGGGCTTCTGTAATGTGCTACACAGAAATAATGTCACCTTGAGAACTAAGAAGGGTATGATTCAAGCTATGATATTTTCATATGCATATATAATTGGACAATGAAGAAGGAAGATCAAAGAATTGATACCTTTGCACTGTGGTGGTAAGGATACTGACTACACCATGGACTATGACAGAAACAATCAAAATGGTTTGAATGTGCAACTTGGTACTACTTAGGGGTAAGGATGGGGAAATGTCAATTCATATACCTTAGCTATGTTATTAGAAATCAATATTTGGAGAATGACATAATGCTTGGGGGAAAAATGTCAGGAAAGGAAAGAAAGACCTTCAACAAGATGAACAGATACAATAACTGCAGTGACAGGTTTATGAATAGAAGCAGAGATTGTAAAAGATTGAACAGGATTGGCCACAGTTTTATTCTGATGTGCAGGAAGTTGCTGTTAGACAGAGCTGACCAGCAAGGATCTAACAACATGTCCAGGAAGGTTTCAGGGCAGATTCATTTATCCAACACAGTAAGTTTTTATGAAGCCCAGATTCAGATAGTTATCTATCTTCCAACTGAACAATGGTTCATTTTGCCATTTTCTCCATAAATTGCCCATTGTTATTCCACTTTTAAAAGATCACATGTACGTTATGTCTTACACTGTTTGGCAAACTGCTACAGATTCTAATATTCTCAAATAGTGTGATAAGTCAAAGAGCAAATTTCATCAAGATTAACATGAGATATAATACAATAGAAAAAAGATTAGGAAAAGATATTGCATCCTGGTGTAAGTGGAAAAGTGAGTGGAAAACCTTAAGAGAAGGATCTAGATTACTTCTTTACCTCAGAGTTTCCGAAGATAAGAATTATTTCCTTTGCTCACCATTGTCAGCTCTGCTAGCTGGAGAAGAGTATAAATATAGCATGACCTGCCACGAGAACAAACAAGTTGTCCTAGAGAGGGTGAATCCAGGCTTTTCCTTGGAGGTGAGGATTCTGAGGCTTCGTCTGACATACCTCAGTCATGTTGCAAGGAGGAAACGGTCTTTGGCGAGGGATTGCATGCTTAGAAGGGTAAAAGGATGGAGAAAGAGAGGGAGACCATCGATGAGATGGATTGATACAGTGACTGGGGTAATGAGGGTAGGTGTGTCAGAAACAGTAACGTTGGCACAGGATACAGCAAGCTTCAAGGCTGTTGTACGTAGGGTCGCTGTGAGTTGCAAATGACAAGATGGCACATAACAACAAGAAGAAGCATCATAATAAACTGGTTTACATTTATTGAGTGTACTGTGGTGCTGGAAAGCATAAGATATAGATAGGTAGGTAGATATAGATAAG
>NW_006399849.1:7098807-7110667 GCF_000299155.1 Elephantulus edwardii | reverse complement strand
ATTTGCTTAAAACTTTACAAAACCTCATGGACAGCTTCTTTGTTCTATTTCTTGAACAAGATCAGTCAGCATGTAAATGGAGGACCATAGTATTTAACTGAATTGTCTCACTTAAAAAGCCACCTCATCTCCTATCATGCCAGAGCAAATTATTGCCAATTCACAACAGCTTTGAAATTCCAAGACTTCAGTTCTGAGGAGTTTGGACATGTGGCCAGGAGAAACCTGTTCCTTGGAGAAGGACATTATGCTTGGAAGGGTGGATGGACAGCGCAGGAGAGGAAGACCCCGGATGAGATGGATTGATACAGTAACTGGGGTAATGGGGATGGTGTGTTGGAATTAGGAAGACTGGCTCAGGACAGGGAAGGGTTCAGAGCTACTGTACATAGGATCGCTGTACATTGCAGGCAACTCAATAGCACATAACAACAACAACATACTATATAGTGGTGTGTGGGTTTTTTAAATTTTTTTGTTTTTTTTCATTTAAGCCTCTTGTTTAGAGTCAACAAGACCTTGGGGAGGGCCTTTGTATTTAAAAGTCAGTTGTTATCATAGTTTGTGGGGAAATTCTTCTAAGTGGTACAGCACTCTTCTGTCAATATGCTGTACTGAGGTAACCTGGGGTCGCTGTGATGCTGAACTTTGTGTCATTGTGGTGTCAAATGCCATACTGGTTATCCATGATGGATAGTGTTTGTGGAACTCCCAGTTTAAGACAGGTTTGGAAGCAGGAATGACATCCACTTCCTGAACAACATACCTCCAGAAATTCTATGAACTTTGAGAAATGACAATAGTTATAGAAAGGCTTCAGGTCTTTGTTCATAGGGTCACTATGAGTCGTGCTCGACTCGAAGGAAATCAACAAGAGGAAGATGATCTCATAGATTTTAGAAATACAGGCAGACTCTGTGTTACGATAGAGCCATTTCTAAGTATATCTTTATGTCAAACTTCTATATAAGTTTGTGTTTACATAGGTGCATGTGGTTTTTATGAATAGTTGTTGTTTGTTGGTGTCAAGTTTGCTCCCCCTCATTGTGACCCTACATGCAACAAAATAAGCCCTGCCCGATCCTGTACTATTCTCAATAATCTCTAACATGTTTAAAACCCATTATTTCAGTCACTTAATAAATCTATCATTTTGAGTGTCTTCCTCTCCCTGCTCATTTTACTAAATCTTGCCTTAGTGCAGGAAAATGTTCCAAGCCTTCTCCAGGATTTAAAAATTCCATGCACAACATATGAATGTAATCATGAAGAATTCATTGCCAGGAAACATTGGTGCTATCTTGTTGAAGTGAAGGCAAATTTACAGCCTATTAAAGTTATTCCTGGAAAGATGGGGAGGTCAGCAAAGAAGAGAAAGACACGCAATGAGATGAACTGACATGGTGATTTCAGAAATGGGCTTTTGAGTGTTTCAGAGATGGCACAAAATAGGTCAGGGTTCAAGTTTGCTGTTCATAGGGTCTCTATGAGTCGTACTTAATGGCATCTAACAACAACAACAGCAAAGGTCAATGAAGAGTGGTGTGTAAACTAGGCATTTCCTAATCCAGGGGCTTACTGTATATTGGAAAAAGTCAAGCGGATGAGGTCCGACCTCAAACTGACTATTCAAGTTAAAATTTAGCCATCAACTTTTACAGTGAACAGAAAGTAGTGTTAGAAATGCTTCTCTTTCTTGAAAATGGCTAGTGTTTGTGGAGGTTTTCCAGGGATAACTGAGAAAAAAACCCAACCAAAAGAAACCTCTCATGAAAACCTCTAAAGAATTCCCATCTAATAAATTTTACATAATGCAATAACTTACCATTTTCTATTTATTAACTGACAGTGAGAGTAAAGACTAACTCAGAATCTTTCCCCAGATACTTAAGTCCCAGAAATATGCATAAGGATCAGCCTTTGGTTTTCAACTATTCACTTCCCTTAGTCAAAAGTCATTGTTACTAGGAATTATTTGTACAAATAAGGTTATTCACAAAATTATACTAAGAATTTTCTAGAATTGTGACCAAACTTCATATTAGTCTCTACGGGTTCAACTTTCTCTCCTCAGTCTTTATAGGGATTCACAAGCTCTGGCAAGTGCTGAAAGACAAGGCATTGTCTTTTCTTTGATCTGATAACTCCACTGCAGCATTCAATAAGGATTGACAATCAATATCAAAGAAACAATGGGTCCCACCACCGGGCCAATTAGCAGCATCATGATAGATAGTGTAGAGATTGAGATTGTTAACAGCCTCCATTTGCTTGGCTCCACAATCAACACTCTTGGTACCAGAAGCCAGGAAATCAAAAGATAAATTGCATTGGGAAAATCTGCTATTGAGGACCTCTCCAGAGTAGTGAAGAGCAATGATGTCAGTCTAGAGACTAAGATGTGCCTGCTCCAGGCCACAATCTTTGCAATTACTTGCTATGCATCAGAGAGCTGGATAATGACTGATGATAGAAGAAGAATCAATTCTTTGACTTAATTACTGTAATGGCGGTAAGTATGTCAGAGACAATAAAATTGGCTCAAAACAGAGCAGGGTTCAGAGCTGTTGAACATAGGATCACTATGAGTTTGAGTCGACTCAATGGTACATAAAACAACAACCACCACCTCAGAGGGTGCTCTAGTGACTTGGTGATAGCTGCCAACCTAAAGGCATACGGTTAGAATCCAGAGGGGGAAAAGATGGCAGTCTATTCCCATGCAATTCACTGCCTCTGAAAACCCACTGGCAGGTCAACCATGAGTCAGTTCCCACTTGATGGTACACAGCAACACCACCTTACTCAAAGCAGATGGTCGTGTTTTAAAAATAATGTATGTTAAGAATCTGTTTTCCTTCTTCTGCTCAAATAGGTTCAAAGTTGAGCACACAGAAATTTAGAAATTTAGACACTCAAAGATGACTTTTAAGGTAATTTTCTTTACAAAATATGTTAGAAAGTGTTAATTTAGTATTCAATTAAAGATACTTACAGAAGGCTAGAACTTCATGTTAATTTGAAATTCATATTGTAGTTTACGCCTGTGCCATATGTAAGAAGAGCTGAATGAACATGAAACACCAGGATTAAAGTGACTGGGTGAGGAGAAAGGGAGGGAGGGGCTAAAATGGGCAACAATGAATGAATGGAAAAAATCTAACTTTTCTGTAAACTTTTGGTAAAATTACAATTAAAATTTCAAAAAAAGATTAAAAAATAAAACAAGAGGAAATTGTATGCTTTAAAATAAAATTTTTTAAAAATTACAGTTTTGGAAACCAATGAGTGGTTCTATGAATGGGACTGATACAATGACAGTGAGTTTGGTTTCATACAATGCTAAAAAAATATTTTTGTCAATAAGGGGAATGTTTTAAACCAGCTTTTATCTTTAGAATTTTCATCATATACTACATACTGCTAAGAAAAAAAGCAACTGTTGTTTTGTTGTGTACTGCTGAGTCAGTCCCAACCCGTATCTGACCTTCTAGAGAGTTTTCTGAGGTAGTAAATCTCACAAGAGGAGATTCCTCATCCTTTTCCCTCTGAGCTGGTGGATTTGAACCATATGTCTTTGGGATTGCAGTGCAGCTTTTTGCCACTAGGCCACTAGAGCTCAGAAAAAAACAACTAACTGATGGTAAATACTAATTGAATCTAACTGTTCTGACTTAATGTAAAATTTGTCTTAAAGACAAATTTAGGAATAGAACTCATTGCTAATCTAAAGGTTGCTACACTGGAAACCCAGGTTATTTAGGGCCAATAAGAACTAACATGTGGAATTAATTTTATTTTTTTTAAAACCAAAAACCAAAAAGAATAAAAAGTTTTTTTAAAGAAAGAAAATTATTTAAGAAGGAATGACCAAAGTATAAGACTGAAAGGGGCGATTTTAAAATTAGAAATTAATTTAAAAATGCAATTAAAATCATATATATGTATATGTGTGTATATGTGTGTGTGTGTGTGTATATTTTTTAATTTAATTTTATTTTTTTTCTCTCTCCTGACTACTGGCTAAATAGGGAACTTGTAAGGAGTTGCACTGCCAACCTGAATCTAACGGGTGTTCCACAGCAGAAAGATGCATTCTCCTCCCCTGCAATTTGCAGCTTCTGAAAACCCACTGAATGATGAGCTATGAGTCAGCTCTGACTCAACGCCACACAACATTATCAACAACAGGGACTAAAGTTCCTAAAAGTCATTTATTCTAAGGTCTAGTTGCACAGAAATGCCAGTAGCTCCAGGGTTTGACTAGGAATCAGAAGTATGAGGTTCCTTGTGAAAGTCTGGTAATATGTTGTTACTTCATTGGCAAAAAGGTTTTCCATTATTGCCATCATTGTCATTGAATACCCTAGAGTTGGAAACTACCCACAGCTGATCCTCCAGTAGGTTTTCAGAAGCAGGTAATCGCATGGGGAGGAGATTGCCCATCCTATTACTGGGCATCTGGTGTATTCGAACTACGCTCATTCAGGATTGCTGTGCATGTTCTTACCACTAGGCCACAGCAGATATAATCTTTAAGTAGCAAACTTTCATACTAAACTACTGAAAACCAAACCTGGCACCACTGAATCAAACTTCCAGGACAGAGTAAATCCACTAGGTTCCCCAGGCTATCAAATTAATGAAAAGGCTTGCCACATCCTTCTCCTGAGAAGCTGCTGGTGGGTTTAAGTTGACAGTCTTCTGGTTAGAACCTGAGTTTTTTAGCCCCTGTGGCAACAGGGGGCTTGCACAGAACTATGCACTGAGAACACACTGATTCCAGTGACCCTCCGTCCGCTTCCTAAGGCTGTAAATCTTTATGGGAGAATACTATCTATCTTTCTCTCACAAAATACCTTCACTTAACAGCCCAAAACTTAAGGAATTGTGCCACTAGAGATCACTGGGCCATAAAAATCCTCTTCTTCTAAAACAAACAAACAAACAAACAAAAAAACCCCAAACAACCCTCTTTTTCTCCGTATATGAAATCTGCTCTTTGACAGCTTTCCCAAACGCTTCTATTAAATTCCTCTCTAAGTGGCCTCCCTTCGGTTAATGGAGCTATAACCTGGCACATTTGCGTCGGCCAAAGAAATAAAATGCCACTCGGCCATGATCAGAGTAAAGTGAAGTGGTGTAGAGAGCTGCAAATAAACTACCAACAGTTGTTCGCCAAAAGGAACAGTGTATTTCCCTTATTAGTGAAGCAGAACCCTCAAATAATTTCCAAAATGTAGCTGGCATAAAATAAATGCCTCCTAGAGATTATCTGTGAAGACAGAAAGGGTGGCAGTAAATTAAACTATGTAACATATTAATCTATGGGCTATTTTTTGTTTCAAATTCACTTCTTCCCCACTATTAGTCCTTGATGAAAGAAGTAAATTCCTATGCACACAAAAATCACCAACTTTACAATCTTTTGTTTAAAAATTACAAGCTAAATTCACTTAAATGCAAAAAATAATCTGTTGGTTTTAAGTTTTATTTGCATAAGATGAATTTATATATTTAAATTGGCTGACATAGTCTCATAACAGATGATTAAACAATTTTTTCCAAATGAAAATATCCCTCTGGCCAATGGAAAGTATTCTGGCCTAAAATAAAAAATTAAAATTACAGATTTATTTCATTTGTCCCATCCAAAATTAATGTAGTAAGGTTTTTAAAGGACTCTGCTTACCAGTGGATTATCTGAATGCAACTGAAACAGTATTTAACTCTAAATGTACTCTCTTTTAAAAGAGAAAAGAAAATTTAAAAAATCTCAGAGATGTAATTATAAGTAAAAGTATCTACTGATCTGTAAGAATTCCTTCAAAAAGTCACTACATTTTTTTCTATTTTATAACAGCGGTGTTATGCAATATTTGTCCTTTTGTGATTGACATATTTCACTCAGCATAATGTCCTCCAGACTCTCCCATGTTGTATAAAGTTTTAAAAGTGCATTCTTTTTAAATGCTGCATAGTAGTCCATTGTGTGAATGTACCATAGTTTTTCTATTCATTCGTTTGCTGATGTGCACTTGAGTTGCTTCTATCTCTTTGCTATTGTGAATAAGGCAGCAATAAACATGGGTGTTCATATATCTATTTGAGTTGTGGCTCTGATTTCTTTACAGTATGTTTCTAGAAGTGGAATTGCTGGGTCAAATTGTACTTCTATTTCCAGCTTTTTGAAAAAGTGCTAGACTGTCTTCTGTAGTGACTGTACCATTTTACCTTCCCACCAGCAGTGAGTAAGAGTGCCAATCTTTCAACAACCTCACCAGTATTTCTTGTTGCACTTTGTAGGGGCGAGATGATATCTCAGAGTTGTTTTGATTTGTGTCTCTCTGATATCTAAGGATTTTGAACATTTTTTTCACCTGCTGTTAAAAAATAGGACATAATGGGGTGGGGAGTGGTGTTGGGAAGAGAACAGGAAAAGAGTGGACAGATAATGAACAGTGCATTAGAAAACATGAGGGGAAGAACTATCCAAAAGGAATATACAATTAGGCATTATATGTACGACATATAATCTGGAAGAACTGAGAACAAGAGATACACTGCAGGGGGGAAAGGGAAGAAACTGTTCAACAATGAAAAAAAAATATTTTTAAAAGAAACATACCAACAAACAAATCCTCCCAAAACCTCTTCAAAATTATGAAAGGAGAAATAATACTCCTACAGAAAAAAATACGAGCAAGAAATGTAAATGTCCAATTGATTACAAAACTAATTAAAAACATAAACATTTTTTAATATCTCTATTTTGTATATTCTATAAAGCTGAAGAATCTGTATTTGATCATTGTCTCTCTAACAACCTGCAGGATGCCTGAGGCAGAGCTGGCTTCCCTCCCTCCCTCTCCTGGAATCCGAAATGACTCACAGATGACCCTCCACTGAGTTTCTGAGGCTTTAAATCAAATGGGAGGTGATTGCCCATCTTTTCCCCAAAAGAGCAGCTGGTGAATTTGAACCATAAGAAAAGGATGACTTTTAGGTTATCAGCACAACTACCTACAAACTGTGCCACCGAAGCTCCCTAGAGCTGCTTTGAATAGCCTTAAATGGAAAAAAAAAAAAGTAAGTACACTTTTACTTTAGTAACTAGTAGAAAGAAAGTTCCAGAAACAAAAAAATTTTTAAGCATTTTATATTTTAAACAATGGGATCAGATAAAATAGCTAAATACCTAGAAAATTACTTTTGTGGAATGTGAAAAAGTTATTTTCTGTATTATTAAGTGCTAATGAGCAAAGCCAGCCCTGTTAACTGGATGGATGATTGATACGTGTGACACATATCTAAGCACATATAGCCCGCCCACTGCTAGTTACTAGTACTGGATGAATTCCTTGGGCAAGAAGGGATAGGGAGGAGAACTTTCAAGTATAGACTCCAGAATGTAGACTACTTGTGGGAATGAGCTGTATTCATGAAGAAGTTTGGAGAGCAGAATGTCCAGTAAAGGTGGTAAATGAAGGATGAGACAGGAAATGAGCAAAAGTTCTCCGAGAACATTCTCACCATAGAAATGAAATGCGGCTTTTAACTCAACCTGTTAAATTTCTAGCAACTGTTCCACCTACTGAAAACAAAGCAGAAAAAAAAATGGACTGGAACATGGTCTTGTCTTTGTAATAGAATACAAGGTTCTCCTCTTATGTTTTTGCAACAGACAGATGTAGAAAGTTCACAACGAGGAAGGAGGTACAAAGAGGGGCAAAGCCATTGCCTATACTGCAACACCATCACAGCCCAGGCAGAGGAAATGGTGAATAATTACTGCAATGCAAAGTTAGAAGAGAGGTCAGTACAAGCTCTTATGAGAGGCTAGAGAAGGGACTTTTACTGGTTGAAGAGGTCTGGAAAGGCTTTCGGTGGACAATGGTGGTTCAGTGCTAGACTTCCTGCCTGCTATGGAGGAGTTCTGGGTTGCCTTTCTGATCAATGAATCTGCTGCTCATTCACTACCCATCTCTCAGTAGAGGCTTATGTGTTGCAACGAGGCTAAACTGGATTCAAGTGAGCTACCAGACTAATCTGGATTAGGAAGAAAGGCATGCCCATCTACTTCCAAAGACCAGCTAGTAAAGACTCTATGTATCCTGATCATCTTAATGGTCCAATCCCATTGTGCATGTTTTCATTATGGTTCACAGACTAAGTCCATCACCACTAACAAGAACTAACAGGAAGGCCCACCCCCCTCAAAAATATGTCAACTAGTGGAGTGGGGATGGGTGTGAGGTAAAGCTAAGAAATATTATGAACAATAAACCACCTTCAAACAATGATTATAAAAAGGCATTTGTTCTAAATGATCTTGTAAATACCAGATTTTTATTTAAACAACCACATTTGGGTTTTATTCTGAATTTTTATTTTACACAACATTGTTTCCATAACACGACATAGAATGAATGAGCTACAGAAGTATAGAGAAGCCTATGTAAGAGCTATTATGGGTTTGGTTCCAGATGTATCACAATAAAGTGAGCCACATACACTTTGTGGTTTCTCAGCGCATATAAAAGTCATGTCGGCACTACACTGTAGTTTATTAAGTGTGCATTAAGAAAAACATGAAGTGAGCACGTGCTGTTGGAAAAATCATGCCAACAGGCTAGCTTGGCACACAGTTGCCATAAACCTTCGACTTAAAAGAAGGATGTATTATATGCAAAAAGCAATAAAGCTAAGTGTGTTGAAACAAGATAATCTGTACCAACATCAGGTAATCTCACAAAGATCATTTTGCTAGGGGGAAAAACTCGGGAAAACACAAATTAGTACATGCTAGATAATCCCTTTCAAATAAAAATCAACAACAGAGAAAAGTAATCAATAGAGCTCAACATCAAGAAAACAAAGAGTCTCACCACTGGGCTGACGGGCAGCATCATGATAGATTGTGAAGAGACTGAGATTGTTAATTGCTTTAGTTTGCTTGGCTCCACAATCAACACTCTTGATACCAGCAACCAGGAAATCAAAAGACGAATTACATTGGGAAAGTCTGCTGTCAAGGACCTCTCCAAAGTACTGAAGAGCAACAACATCAGGCTGGAGACTAAGGTGAGCCTGATCCACACCATAGTCTTCACAATTACTTGCTATGTGTCAGAAAACTGGACGATGTTTAGGGATGAAAGAAAGAGAATTGATGTCTTTGAGCTGTGGTGCTGGAGAAGAGTATCGAATATACCATGGACTGCTAGGAGAACAAACAGGTTTATCCTGGAGAGGGTGAGGCCAGGTAGCTACTTGAAGGCAAAGATTCTGAAACTCTAGTTGACAAACTCTGGCATGTTGCCAGGAAGGCCTGGTCCTTAGAGAGGGATGTCATGCTTGGGACGGTGGAGGGACAGAGCAAGAGAAGAAGACCCTAAATAAGATGGATTGATTCACTGACTGGGGTGATGAGGGTAGGTGTGTCAGAGACAATAAGGTTGGCACAAGACAGAGCAGGGTTCAAGGCTATTATAATTAGGGTCACTATGAGTCCCAAGAGACTCAACAAAAACAACAACAATGATAAGTGAGTTTTGAAATTAGAATAGTTATTACTCTTGATAAGCATTAGGCAATCAATACAGGAGACTTAAGAGTGGGGTTTTTTGCTGCTGGTGGTCATTGTTGTTGAGTGCTGTTGAATTGAGCACAACTCATAGTGACCCTATGAACAAAAGACCTGAAGCCTTTCTATAACTATTGTCATTTCTCAAAGTTCATAGTTTCCAGACGCATGTTGTTTAGGAAGGGGATGACACTCCTGCTTCCAAACCTGTTTTCCTAGGAGCTCCACCAAACACTGTCCACCATGGGTAACTGTTACGGCATTTAACACCCCAATGGTACAAGGTTCAGCATCACAGCAACCCTAGGTAACCACAGTACAGCATATGGACAGAGGAGTGCTGTACCACTTAGAAGAATGCTCCCCCAAAATATAATAAGAACTGACTTTTAAATACAAAGGCCCTCCCCGAGGTCTTGTTGACTATGAGCAAGAGGCTTGAATAAAAAATAACCAATATAATATGTTGTTATGTGCTGTTGAGTCGTCTGAAACTTATAGAGACCCTACTTACAGCAACTCTGAACCATTCCCTGTCCTGAGCCAATGTATCTAATGCCCATATACCAACCTCTATTATCCCAGTTACTGTATCAATCCATCTCATCTGGGGTCTTCTTCTCCTTCACTGTCCTTCCACCCTTCCATGCATGATGTTACAAGGATAGATCTCTCCTGGCTACGTGCCTAAAGTATATTAATTTTGCTTGTAGTACTACTTTTTAAATCTGAGTGGCTTATTGTTGTTTTTGTTATGTGCTGTCAAGTCACCTATGACTCATAGCGACCCTATATACAACAATAGCTCTGAGGCCTGCCCTGTCCTGAGCCAGTCTCACTGACTCTGAAAATGCGTAAATTAATTTTTTCCTGGTTTGCAATATATAAAAAGAGTTTGAATCTCTTATATACACAGAGTATGCTCTTCATAAGTGACAAGTGAATGACAAAAACATGTCAAAAGTATTTAAAAAGTATACACACATTTTAATAAACATGTTTTTGCTAAAACATTATTTGCATGCAAGTTTAGATGCATTATGAGATCGGGGCTGTGTGAATGGCCCGAAGCCACATCACATGCCTTTTCTCTCGGAGATGACACCAAGACATTGTGCCCTTTTGCTCTCTGGGTCCTGATGCAAGTCTCATGTCTCATTCCATGCAGCTACTACTGATGGTGAGAAATTGATCACAGAGGAAAAGGAGCAATCATCTTGGTTTTAAACAATGGAGACTAAATCTTTTGTGAGTAACATAAGAAAACGTTAAAATTATAGAGACATTTTACATTTCCCAGCTAATGTTGTAATTTCATATCTATGAATGTAAAATTATTTTGTAGATTGTATATTGACATAGGAGCACTGATTTATATACAATTTAGCTTAATTTCAACAATAAGATTCAGGCAAACAATTAGCATTATATTTTATAAACTCACAAGACTCAGGTTCTCTATACAGGATCATTTTTATGTATTTTTACACAAAATCGTTACTTTGATCTCAGTTACACTTCTTAATCTAATGTGCTTCTGTTAATTATAACAAAATAATGATCTTATCCATGTTTATTGGTAACTAAATAAAAATCAAACTGAGTACTATCAAATTGGTTCCAATTAATAACAACTCTCTAGGACAGAATACAAATATCCCACAGAATTATCAAGTCTGCAAATCTTCACAGACGCAAACTGCCACATGCAGCAGAGCAGCTAGTGGGTTCAAATTGCCATGTTTTTTCCTTAGGAGCCCAGTGCCAGTGCTTTACAAGGGCTCCTTCATTGCTAACTGCGGAGTCAAAGACCAACCGTCATCAAGTTGTGTTTGACACATAGCAAACCCCCATCACATTTCCAAGACTGTCTGGTGGATTTGAACCCCATACCCTGCAGCTAGCAACATTATGCAGTATGCCTCCAAGACACCTTTACTGGTAACAATTCCCAGAAAAACAAGTAAACAGCCAAGATTGTGGAATGCTAACTGGCTATTCATTCTCACTAAGATACCACATTCTTCTAATTTCTAACTTAGGATTCATCTTGAAGGAATATCCGAAGTCACAGGAAGAGAAGTCATTTACTCCCTCTTTCCTTTTAGAAAATGATGGGAGGTTTTAAATTATTCACTTCCTCCCTCGTCATCACAAGAGTTCATATTTAAGGTTGCATAGTGGAATGTTACTTGGGGCGGTGGGAGGTTGTAGGGGGGGGATTGTGTACCAGGGGGGGAGTCTTTCTTTTACTTTTGAAAGAGAGGAGCAAAC
>NW_006399849.1:7077784-7098707 GCF_000299155.1 Elephantulus edwardii | reverse complement strand
GGGAGAGAAGTGCAGCAATGAATGAATGGAAATCCAAAATCTCTGTAAATGCTCATTAAAATTATTTTTTTAAAAAATGATGAGAGGAAGAAACTTAAGGCCCTTCAACTGAGCTACTCTAGTAGGGTCAATGAATCAGGAGTCCCGTCTGATCTGGGCCTGGCAAGGAGGCTGGAACTCAACTTGAATAAGGAGATAAGGATCTATGATTGCAGGAGCAAGAGAGCACTTTATAACTAGAGGAGAGCGAGGTGGGGCATGGGGCGCACTGGAGAGAGAGGGAAGGTCTGCCTGTGAGACTCAGTAACACTGAACCACTAGGCAGCCCCAAATAGCCAGGCTTCTTTATCAGTATGTAACTAGGGATAATGGGAAGAAGACCTTCAACAACTCCGACTGACACAGTGGCAGTCAGTGGGCTCAAGTAAAGAACAGGTTGAGGATGGAGCCTGATTAGCCATAGTTTCACTCTGTTGTTCTCAAGGTGGACCAAGTTCACAACATCCAATAACAACCACCAACACCTTCATTTCAAAATAACTACTGCCTAGAGTGGCTCCTATACAGGATTCAGACTTTTTTATTCATTCTGTCAAGAGTTGTGTTGATAACCCAAAGCATTCCCCTCTCTGGCAGTTCAAATCTACCAGAGGTTCCTGAGGAGAAAGATGAGCAATCTCATCAGTGTGACTTGCAGCTACGGACACTGCCAGCCCTACACCACTCCAGCCCCGGGGAGGCTTAGCTAGGAGTCCATCCCAGCTGGAGGGCAATGAGAGAGTGTGAGACAGGAATCACAAGATTCTAACTGATAACCTTTCATTTGGGATCACCACTTTTTGACACATCTGACTAGAAGCCTGTATTCTATGAATCTCAGTGTTTATAGAATTTATTTAGAACATTAACCTCTATCTAAAATCTCAGTATTTAAAATGTGTCCAAGAAAACCACTTTTATGAAGTTTTTTATTTATCATTTCTGTTATTTGAGTCAGTTTCACCCTTTGTATATTCCTTGATCACTTAAATCAAACACCCTAATACACAAAACTCTAAACCATAACAATGCAAACTAATCTTCCCTGGACATTCACCAGAAATTGGCTAATATGCAAAGCACTTTTTGAACCCTCACACACTCACAACATAAATACATGGATCATCACTGAAGGGAAGATCTTATTTTACAGGAGTACAAATTTCACAATTCATTTACTTGCCCTTCAATTTTGGGTAAATCCATTTACTTGACTATTGTTGTTATGTGCCGTGGAGTCGTTTGCAACTCATAGCGACCCTATGTACAACAGCCCTAAACCCTGCTCTATCCTGCGCCAACCGCATTGCCTCTGACACACCCATCCCGATTACCCCAGTCACTGAATCAATCCACCTCATAGAGGGTCTTCCCCTCCTGTGCTGTCCCTCTACTCTACCCAGCATGATGTCCCTCTCCAAAGACCTGTCTCTCCTTGAAACATGTCCAAAGTATGTCAAACGAAGCCCCAGAATCTTTGCCTCCAAGGAGCAGCCTGGTTTAACCCTCTCTTGGTTGAATCTGTTTGTTTTCTTGGCAGTCCATGGTACATTCAACACTCTTCTCCAGCACCACAGTTCAAAGGCATCAATTCTCCTTCTGTCCTCCCTAGTAACTGTCCAGCTCTCTAATGCATAGCAAGTGATTGCAAAGACCACGGCCTGTATCAGGCACACCTTTGTCTCCAAAGAGACACCGTTGCTCTTGAGTACTTTAGAGAGGTCCCTAACCGCAGACTTTCCCATCGCAATACGTTTTTTTGATTTCCTGGCTGCTGGTGCCAAGAGTGTTGACTGTGGAGCCGAGCAAACTGAAGCTGTGAACAGTCTCAATCTCTTCACCATCCATCCTGATGCTACCGATTGGTCCAGTGGTGAGAATTTTTGTCTTCTTGACATTGAGCCTCAGTCCATATTGAAGGCTGCAGTCCTTGACCCTCTGCAGTAAGTGCATGAGGTCCTCCTCAGTTTCAGCGAGCAGGGTTGTGTCATCTGCATAACGCAGATTGTTGACAGATCTTCCACCAATCCTCACTATCTATAAGTTTCTATCATTTGTAACATTCAAATAGTAAGAATCTTTGTCTCACAGGATTTATAAGGACCTGATAGGATAATTCTTGTTCTGAGCATAACATAGTGTCAGGCACATAGTATAAACACAACACACAGTAAACCCCATAGCCTAGGCCATAGAGGGTTGTGTAGCAAATCAATCAAAATGCTGTGATTTGAATCTGCCAGGGGCTCTGTATAATGAAGGTGGGAAATCTCCTGTGGAATTTACCGTCTCAGAATCAAGTCAGTTTTGACTGGACAACAAAGAGTGAGAGTCACTATTCATATTTCTGCTAAAGACGGAGGAAGATTAAGATTTCAAGATATGCATTCAACTATTTATTTAGCTATAGGAGTTACAGAAAATCTAACGCATTCCACTGTTTATACATCTGGGTAAAAATGTTATATTACATGAAAGTTAAGCATCTACAGATCTGTGCATAGTCCTCCAGCCACTTTGTTTGATAAGTCATGGTAAAATTGCCATGTAGTGTCATGTAATCTCAGAGAATTACATTATCATATGGGTTGTAACAGAGTCATGGAATACTATCTGGAGGGCGAGTCCCAGAAGTCTGGTTATGTTTCAGAACACTGGACCAAGGCTCGACGTAACACAGTAAGTTCACAGCAGAGTTAATCCATCTTATGGACAACCTAATGTCCATTCCACACTGTGAGAGGGTAACTGGTACATGCTACTGTAGGACTCAGGAAGGTTTTCTATTTAGTTATAAAGAGAAATAAAGTTCTAATACATATTACAACATAGATGAATTTTAAGTACTTATGTTAAATGAGTCAGACTCAAAGGACAAATATTGTCTGCTTTGACTTATAAGATATATTCAGCATAGACAGGTACATAGAGACTAAAACAGATTAAAGGTGATCAGGAGCAGGTGGGGGTTAATTGGAAGTCACTGATTAAAGGGTATTGCACTGTAATCAAATGAGATGCGGAAATATGGGAATGAATAGTGGTGATAAATGCACAACACAAAGAATATGGGTGAAAGGGGTTGAACTGGTAAATGTTTTCTAATATTTTATGATGATAAATTTCTAAAAATAATTACACTGGAAGATTAAACAAATTAACAGAACTGCCTTTATGTACTTGTACGATAGACTTTGTATTTCATTTTCTAGTTGACTACAGATTTCATTTTTTTAGTTACAAAATCTCTTTTTTTTTCTTTTATAACATTACAATTGGCACAGTTTCTAAAAATTTTATTTTCTTCTTTAATGTTAAAAGAGTAGTAAAATTTTTCCAGCTTCAAAATAGGAGTAGAGGTAGATGAGAATTAGATGAGACATTATTCGCTGTGGTCCTTTTATTTTCAAAATTTTTATAGTTCTACAAAATGGTCAAACACCAGAGAGGAAGAAGACAACTCAACTTAGAGTCTGATCAGAGGAAGAGGGTCAATAAACGAAACTTATCATGAACGAGTCAGGTCTCTAAGGGACAGATGTGTGTCAAAGTGCAGTTTCTATTTCTTAACACATCTGTAGGACCCGTTCTGGATGGCTTGTATGTAAATTTTAGAAAAGAAGGCAGCTAGTTTCAGGAAGGAATAGAGCAAGCATGTTCTTGAGATGTGCCAAGTTAAAAGGAGAAAGGAATAATCTAGCCCTAGTCGAGGAAATGTACAAATGACAATTTAGTGACTGAATTAGGGAAAACCATGGAAAGAAAACCTTAAGGCAAATCATATGTGTGAAAAGCATGATATTGTCAGCACTGGGGAAAAACATACTAGATGAAATGGGTTGACGTAGTGACTGTGGCAACAGGGTCTGGGTTAAAGTAATGGTGAGGTTTGCTTAGGATAGGACAAGGTTCAGAACCATTGTTCATAAGGTTGTTATAAGTTTATAAGTTGTAGTCAACTCATAACATCTCTCTCTCTCTCTTTCTCTATCTCTATGTCTCTCTCCCTTTCTCTCTCTCTCTTTCTCTGTATCTATCTAGCTATATCTATTTATCTATATCTATCCTAAAAATTGCCCTAGATCATTGGGAAGCCAAACTAAGGGAAGGGAGGCTGAAGTAAAAGAGCTAAACAGAAGATCTCAAAGGGTAGCTAGAGAAGGCAAAACAAACTACTATAATGGAATGTGTAGAGACACAGAATTGGAGAATAAAAAGGGAAGAACTCAGCATTTCTCTAGCTGAAAGAACTGAAAAGCATATTCAAGTCTCTTGAAATACTTAGAGATGCTATGAGCAAAATCTTGAATGACCCAGTAAGCATCAAAAGAAATGCTGGGAATACACAGAATCACTGTTCCAAAAAGAATAGGCTGACACGAAAATATTTCAGGAAGTATCACATGATCAGGAGCCAATGGAAATGAAGGAAGGAGTTCGAGCTTCAGTGGCAGCATTGGCAAAGATAAGTTCCCAGGAATCAATGAGATACCAATTGAAGTCCTTCAAAAGACAGATGCAGCAACTCTGGATGCTCTCACCAGTCTACCCCAGGGAATTTGGAGGACAGCTGCCTGACCAACTGCCTGGAAGAGATTCATATTTGTTCTCATCCCAAAGAAAGGAGATCTAACAAAATGTGGAAATTATTGAACTCTATCAGTATTATCACATGCAAGCAAAATACTGCTGAAGACCATGCCTAAAAAATACATTGACAGAAAACTGCCTGACATTCAAGCTGGATTTCGAAGAGGCAGTGACACAAAGGATATCAGATGGTCATGGCTGAAAGCAAAGAAAATAAAATAAATTCTATTTATGTTTTATTAGCTAGACAAAGGCATTTGACTGTGTGGATCATGACAAATGATGGTGAATACTGAGAAGAATGAGAATCTCAGGGCAATTAATTGTGCTTCGGTGAAACCTATCCTAGACCAAGAAGCTACTGGGCGAATAAAGTAAGAGAACATTATGTGGCTTAAAGTGTACATCAGTGTTATGTCCTATCTCTACACGTATTTAATCTATATGTTGAGCAACTTATTCGAGAAGCTGGGCTTTATGAAAAAGAATGTGATATTAAGACTGGAGGAAGACACAACAATAACCTTCATTAATGCAGATAGCACAATCATGATTGTTGAAAGTGAGGAAGACTTGAAGGACTTGCTGCAGAAGGTTATACACTGTACCCTTCAACATAGATTTTATCTCAGTATCAAGAAAGCAAAAATACTCAACATTGGACCAAAAGGCAACATCATGATCGATGGAGAAAAGACTGGAACTGTCAATACTTATTTCATTTTATTTGGATCCACAGTCAATAGACCTGTTACCAGCAGTCAGGAGATCAGGAAAAGTATTACAGTGAGAAAAGCTGTGTGTGGTCAGGGACCTCCTGAAATTATTGAGGAGCATGATATCAGGGTGAGGACTAAAGTGTTCCTGATTCGAGCCATGATCTTTTCAGTTACTTACTTTTCACTGGAGAGCTGGGCAATGAATAAGGATAATAGAAGAAGAATGATGTTGAAGATGAGTGCTAAAAATTCCATGGAGTGAGAAAAGAACAGACAGATATGTCTTAGAGAAGGTGCAGGCAGAGTGCTCCTTGGAGACAGAGATGATCAAGTTCTGATTCATGTATTTTGGTCATGTTGTGAGGTTATTCGTTGAAAAGAGTCATCATTCTTGGAAAGGTGGAGGGATGGAATAGGAGGAAAAGACCCTCAGGCAGGTGGATTGACACAGCTATTGCTGCAATGGGCTTGGGTGTGTCAGAGATTGTGAGGATGGCACAGGACAGGAAAGGGTTCAGATCTGTTGTTCACAGGGTTTCTATGGGTTGTACTCAGTGTGAAGCTACCTAACGAGAACAAAGGCATGCATGTGAATACTTTGTGTATGTTAAAGTAAAAGAGCCTGTGTTTTCTGATCTTGATAATTTTTAAACAAGAAGGATGATTGGCTACATGGAAATGTTCTTCTGTAATAATCACAGAAAACTATTTCACTCGGGAAATTCCTTTCTAAATATTTATTTTCACAAACCATTCTTGTGTCACCTCCTTTCCAGTATAGCCACGAATATTTTGCTGGATAAGATTTTGTTTGTTTTTGGGTTTTTTATTATTTTTTTGTGTATACCATCAAAATCAGATCTGATACATGAGGAGATTGTCCCACCTTCTTCAGCAGAGCACCTGGTGGATTTGAACCAATCACCTGAGGGATTGCAGTGCAACTCCTTGCCACTAGGCCACCAGAGCTTGCCAAAATTTTATTTCTTTTATTATTTTTTTGTGTGTGTATCATCAAATCAGATCTGACTGGTACAGAAGGAGATTGCCCCTCCTTCTTTAGCAGAGCTTCTGGGATAATATTTTTAAAAAGACTAAGAATTTATTTACAAGCAGTTTTCAAATGCCATAAAGCGGAATCTCCTTATCTATTGATTTTTTTATCACCATCTCCACTGATAACGAAAAGGAAATGGGTTAAAATTTAAGCAAGGGAGATTAGTATTAGATATAAACAAGAACTTAAACTGTGTGGGTTGTAAAGTACAGGATCATTTCCTGTAGGGAAGGTTAGTAGTTGTGATCCTCAAGGTATATATATTTTAAATTTAGTTTCTATTTTCTAAGTTCTTTGTCTCCCTCCTAGGGAGCAGGAAATTGGAGAC
Source organism: Elephantulus edwardii (assembly GCF_000299155.1). Lineage (NCBI taxonomy): Eukaryota > Metazoa > Chordata > Mammalia > Macroscelidea > Macroscelididae > Elephantulus > Elephantulus edwardii. The sequence goes on along the minus strand of NW_006399849.1, from coordinate 7,091,974 downwards.
ATTTGCTGGGACTTCCTCATCCTTTAAATTCAAGTCCTTAAACAGCAGCTTTGCCCCACAAGATGGCAGTGTGATTAAACCAGGTAGGGTGCTGGAGGATGGACGCCTACTTCTATGGTTGGGCTGTTAACTGTCAAGTTAGTGGTTCAAATCCACCAGCCTCTTTAGATGAGAAAGATTCTCCTGTAAAGGTTTACATTGAAAACCCAATCGAAAGTCATCATGCATCAGAATTGACCTCAGTAGGTCGGGAAGCACCTGCTTATTGGCCTCCTCCCTGATGACACAGCTCCAGTGAGGAGTCACACAAATTGTGGAGTTATAAAGGATTGAAGTAGTTTATTAACTTATTGGTTTACAAACTACATTCCTTGAAACCCTGGAGTTAGTGCAAGGAGAATGACTGGGGCAAGCGCTGTTAATAGTGTGTACGGTTTAACTGCTACATATGTTTCCGATAAATACATGCTTTTCTAAGATTATGTCTCTATAACTAACATACGTATAATTCTAATTCTTTCACATCTGTAAATATTCTATATACATAACTATGTTGTTTATTTATATACAGGCATAAACACATATAGAAGCTCTGGTAGTGAAGTTGGTAGGGGGTAGAGCTGTTGATCTAAAAGTTGAGCCTTTCTGCAGGTTCAAATCCAGCATTAGCTTTGAAAGAAAAATCTGGGCAGGCTCCCGTGTGATTTATATCCCTGGAAACCCACAGCTGTGAGTCTCTTCTGACTCAGCAGCTGTCAAAAAGAATGAGCTATGACATTTTACATACTGATTCCAAATCACACTTCATATGCCAAAGCAGTACCCTACTGGCAGGAGGGAGGAATGTTTACTACTCAATAATTTCACTTTCTTTATTTTATAGGTCAGGAGACGGAACTACAGAGAGTCTAAGTAGATTTTCCATGGACACAAAGCAACTTGATGTGGATGAACACTTTTTCCAATGAATCACATAATTTGCAACTTTAAACGGTAAACATGTGACCTAATCGGTTTCTGCAATCATGTTTAATATAGTAACTAGTAGTAACTAAGGTATCTCAACCATTTCCCCTGACAACATCCCATCTTTAGTCAACAGGGATAATTAATTTAGCTACCAATTGCCATCAAAAACATTCATTGTGTGGCCCAAACACTAAATTGCCCTTAAAAGTAAGTTGAATCAAAATTATATTTTCTCTTCCTCACTGCTGTCCGGTCGGTTCATCTCACAGAGACCCTGCATTAGGTGTCTGAGGTTATAAATCCCGTGGGAGGAAACGGCCCATCTTTCTCTCTGAGCTGATGGCAGATTTGAACCACCAGAGACAAGCAGCCTCCGTTTAGTAGTGTATAACTCATTACAGACTATGTCACCAGAGTACCCCAAAGTTATAATAGCTATGTAGGAAGCTCTGGTGACCTAATGGTAAGAAACCAAAGGCATATATGGTTTGAATCCACCAGATGCTTCATGAGAAAAGGAGAGGCAATCTCCTCCCACACGATTAACTGCTTCTGAAAACCAGCTTGAGAATCAGCTATGGGTCGATTTCAGTTTGATGGTACATACCACCACCAACAACAACATGCACAAAACAGGCAAACTCAATGCTTTCCCATTTAGAAATTTCCAAGATAAGATACTTTCGAGCTGTGGGTTTAGAGGAAAGTACTAAATATCCCACGGACTAGTGAAATAACAAATAGATCTGCCTTGGAGAAAGCATGACCACCAGAGTCCTCCTTGGAGGCAAGGATGATAAAGCTTTGTCTCACACACTTTGGGCATGTTGTTAGGAGGGGCTCATCCTTGGAAAAGAAGTCACACTTAGGAAGGCAGAGGGAAGTGAAAGAGAGGAAGACACTCAGTGAGACAGACTGACACAATGACTGCAGCAATGGGTTCACATGTATCAGTGATAACAAGGATGGCACCGAGAGGACAGTTTAAGATTTGTTGTTGTAGGTCTGCTATTGTACTCAATTCAAGGGCACAAAATAACAAGGTGATATACAGGAAGGGAATTGTGTACCTTTTCAAAGGCTGACATAAAATTTCAGAGAAGTGTGAAACATCATATTTATTTCTAATCTGTAGCACTGTAGAGCTTTCCGAGCAAAAAGCTACATCACTAGCCTAATTTGAAAGGTGATTTATTCCAAAGTAGCAAGCATTGACCTCTGCTCGTTATTCCCCTATCATGGGGACTAGATGACCTTCTGTGCTCCCAGATGAGAATACAATGAGCCAGTGCCTGGAACTGCATGACTCTTTCAAAGTGCCAATTTGCATGCAACATCAGCTTTAAATTTCATAGGCTATCTCAAAACTCAAAAAAGGCAAACTCCTTGCTAGGAAGTCACAACTGACTCACAGCCGCCAGTGGTTTTTCAAAGGCGAAAAAATTCCCTCACGAGGAGAATGCCCATATTTCGCCCTTGGAGCAACTGGTGGATCCAGAGCCGGAGAGACGTGCTACACCTGCGTTAGCAGCACCACTCCCTGCGGGCAACGCCACCAAGCCCATCAGAATTCTCTAACCCAGAGAACTTTCCAAGTTCTAGTATCACTCAAAACTTAACCCAGTAGTGCAATGTATTGAGATATAGTCACAAGATGGACACATTTAGAGTTACAAAAATGAAATTATGCCAACATACAGAGAGGAAGGACACACATTGAGACAGCGCATGTGGCCAGTTCTTGAACAACAAGGAGGTTAGAGGTGCTGACCTTGAATGCAGTACAAAAATCTGCATATAGTTTACAGCTGACCCTTGAACAGCCACCACGCGTGCACACATGTGCGAGCGTGTGCGCGCGCGCACACACACACACACACACACACACACACACACACACACACGGTTTATTTTTCCTGTTGCTATAGTGGCGACCTGTAACTGTTACTAATCATTTCTGCAAGACCAGTTTGTCTCTCCCTGGAGAGGGAGATGGGCCATGTGGAGATGATTAGCATCACATGGCTTTTAAATGGATACCCTGAAACACCTGAGCTCACTGTTGGACTAATAGCAACAGGGAAGGCGGGAAGGGAGGGAAACTTCTTTGATGACTGGGCTTCCTGTTTTAAACCGACACACGTTCAAGGATCAGTTGTGTATTATCACACCAGATAGATTTGAGTTCTAATCTCAGGCTTCCTTGGCCATACCTAAATTACTGGCAGTCCTTGGTTTATAAGGGAGTGTGATTGCCACAACTCCCCATTAAATTAGTTCTGACATCAGTCAGTTCTGACATAAGTCAATACTAGTTTTCTGTTATTGTCTGTTCTTATTAGCATCTTTAAAAAGTATGGCAGTATTCCAGTTAACTATAAAATAGAACATCTAAGAAGGAAAACAAAAGCAAATTACACATTGCCAAGTGCATACATTTATACATGTGTATATGCATTGTACATTTTGACACAATTACACATACTAGTAATGATAAGAGGTATGAAAAGAAAGTCTCAAGTGGGGTTGCCTGGTAACCTGAAAATTTCATCAATTGAGGACAGCCCACAATTCTCCTCTCAGGCTCATCCCTTCATCTCTAAAACTCACTTCAGCAACTCTTTTTTTCTCAGAGTTGTTAACTAGAGTATATGAGCAATTTTGTGCATACTTCTTAGCAGAGATCCCGTTTATAAATGAAAACAGAATAAAATGATAGACGTATTATGGAAGAAACACAAAAATGTTGATATGGTAAATAAAAAAGGAAATTAAAAAAGTAGTACTTACATGTATTTAAGATTTGTAAATGAAATTGAAAATAAGAATTGTTGAAAGCAGAATTGAAAGTTACCAGTAATATATCCTTTCCAACATCCAATACACTATTCAATATTGTCACACATTTTCTTTTTCTTAATCTAGTCAATTTCGTCCAGCTCTCTCCCTTGGAACTATTGGTGCATTCAAACTGCCAGAGAGGTCCCACCTTTGGGTTCCAGTACAACTCCTTGGCAACGCCACCACCACAGGGCCAAGTAGATCTTTTTTTTTTTTTTTTAACCAATCCTAGTTTTATTTTTTTTTTTTCAGCCTGAAGAAGAGAGTTAAATTCAGAAGAATCAGAGAGGAAAATTCAGATGAGTTTTTCATCTAAGCATTAAAGTCATCCAACATTTTTATCTGCCTCTTGAAATGAGTCCCCGGGTGATGCCAGTGGTTAGTGCCCTGAATCTGCTGTTTGTTGTGTACCACGGAGTACAAACGGCCCATAGCTGACCCTCTGGCAGGTTTTTCAGAGGCAGTTAATTGCACGGGAGGAGATTTTCCATCCTTCTCTCATGGAGTAGCTGGTGGATTCGAACCGCACGCCTTTGGGATTGCAGTGCAGCTTCTTGCCACTAAGCCACCAGAATGTTCTGAACTACTAACTGGAAAGTCATGATCACCACAAGTTCCTTGGCAACCACTGAAAACTGTAAGCAAGTTTGCTCACATATACATGGGATCACCATGACTCTGAATCAACTTACTTGCAAATAATTTGTTAGAAATGCTTATTTGCACTACTGTGAACATTAAATAGTTTAAACAGATTGATAAAGAGCTTTCTCTGGTGGCCTCGTGGCAAGAAGCTCTTGTGCAATCTGAAGGCACATAGTTCAAATCTACCAGTTGCTCTGTGGGAGAAGGACTGGCAATCACCTCCCACGCAATTAACTGCCTCTGAAAATGCACTGGAGGGTTGGCTATGGGTTGGTTGCAACTCAATGGTACACAACAACAACAGATAAATGACTGGACAGATAAGTTGACAGACAGACAGACAAGCTAATGTCTGCATTATTTATATTTTTAAAATATATGATACAGACTTAAATTTTAAAAGAGAAAGACAGAAAATCTTCACTAGGTTTTTGTTTTTTGGTTTGTGGGTTTTTTTAGTTCCATTTTACCTCTAGTCATATGATCAGAACCGACTCATGGTTGACCCTCCAGCAGGTTTTCAGAGGTTATAAAATACTTGGGAGGAGATTGCTCATTTTTATTCCTAGGAGTGACTAGTGAATTAGAACCACTAGAAAATTAAGGTCTTTCAGTTAGCTCAGAAATTCTCTTTCAGATCCACCAGAGTTCCCTACTTCATTAATAAAATCTAAGTTTGTGACACTGATCCTCAGTGGAAACAGATTAATTTCTTTTTCAGAATTTTTTTCCTAAATCATAAAATGTCATTTCTAACTCAAGCTGGTTTTTGAGGAGGTGAAATTAATTACCACAATGAGTTTATCATGACGCTTTCTCTTAAAACATTAAGTATCTCAAGGGATTCAATTGGGCTTATTGGAAGTAGTGTGGTATGTCTTACTCTTTATGGTACACTAGTTAAGGAGACGTAAGCAGAAAAAAATGGAGGATTAATCCACATGAATGGATTCTTACATAATTCAGAGATAACAAACTACCAAATGGCAGCACTTGAATTTTGGACAATTGAGAGAAAATGGGTTTTGGAGAAAAAGGCCCCATAGACCAGAACATAGATTTATATAAATAGACTAAACACGATAAAGACAAAAGCTGGGTCTCCAAGAAGACTTACAAAAGTGATTTTAAGTCCAGAATTTTGGGGGTGGGGAATGGGAAACATGTGAAAAAGGAATAACTGTTAAACTTGTGGGTCTCTCAAGAGAAGGTGGCTCTCAAAGAGGGTGAAATTTGCTTAGGTGTTTGAAAATGCATCGAAGGAGAGAAAATGTTGAGAATTCAAATCAGGAAGGCGGGTGAGGAGAAGACATAGGCCTGCAGGCCTCTTAGATCTGTGTAGAAGTCCAGAGAGAAGGGCTGCTTTATTTATTTGAAATAAATCTAGTATGAGTGTATATAAATACATATACACAATTACTTTATAGTGTATAGAAGTGTTACTGTATATGAACATTTGGTACTATTACTGCTAGAATCATAGTGGTCTGTGTGCTGCAGTGCGGAATTCTCCATGCGTTTTAAAGGCTGTGCTTTTTCAGAAGGATATCTTTAGGCCTGTCTTCTGAGGTTTCTGTAGATGGGCTTGAACCATTGACCTTCTGGCTAGTAGTTGAGCATTTACAACCAAGGGACTCCTATATATAATAAATTCGTGCTGTGTATAGTATGTGAATAATGAAAGGGATATAAAAACTGTAACCACGCCCTCAAGTCATTTGAGACAGGAGTGGAACATTTGGGGAGTTAATAAAAAGTCATATGTAAGGTTAGCAACTGAAGACACGCCCACAAAATTCAATTAAATTTAAGACTCATTAACATAATGAGGGCTCTTATTTCTTGCTTATAAATTATTCTGCCACAACACTATTTAAAATATTTAAAATTAAATGCAGCGATATACCTATTTACAATTGCATGTACATTCAAATTCCAGCCCTCCATCCTTATAAAAAGAAGTCATACAATTTAAAATAGAATAACAGTGGATAAATATAGACTGTGACAATCTCAGACAAGAGAAGTGCACCAATGTCACTAGTCTTGTGAAGTGAACTAATTATTAGAGTTGAATCTTCAATTTGGAAATAAGCATCATGGAAGGTTAGGCGAAAAGGGAAAGACGTTTATTAAATTCCACTTATTCAAATATCAGAACTTCTTTTCTAGTAAGCAGAGTATAAACAGTAAATCAACATTTATTTTATGAAGTTTTATTATAGTTCTCAGAAACTTACAATAGCTATAATTCAGAAACTAGGTTCCAAATTTCCCTAAAACTTATGTTAGGGAAAACACTGAATGAATTTACTTGCACATACAAACTTTCTTTAAACAAACTCAAAGAGGATTAATCATAGATATTCTTTTTAATGAATGACCAAGGACATAAAGGACAAAGTCTATCTACAGTTTATTGACATTCCTCCTTCATATTCTATTAGAATATACTAAAATACTATTTACTGGAAGGAAAAAAAATTAGCTTCTAATCCAGTATAAAATATGAATACAATGGCTACAGACATTCAACCATATAAACATGGGCAGAATTCCATATGTAAATAATCTGTGTATTTATATGTGTGTTTGACTTTTCCTTTAATAATATATAATATCTTTTGCATACCTCCTACTATTATGCTATTCCCACCCACCTGTCTTCAATCATTGTCTTTATTCCCCCTATTTAAAGCATATTTCACCCATTCTAAGGAAGCAGGCTTAGTTATTTATTTACCACCAATCACTAAGCTAAATTAAGATTAACCTCTGAAATAACAGCCATAAAAGTATTCTCTCAATTACTGTTCTGAACACAAAAGTTCCTTTGTTGGGAAACTATTCCTTATGGGCCAGATGTTTATGATCATATCAAATTAATGTTGGGGAAATAGAAGAATAAACTTAAATCCACATACTCTTCATTGGAGTGGAACTATTATAATTGCAAAGAATAGATTTTTACTATGGAACATTACTAACAACACCCAGGAGATGTTTGAATAATATCTCAGTACATCTTTAGTCTCATGGTTAAATTCAAGTTTATCACGCATATATATTTAGCTCCATAGGTTATTCTAAGTTGACTGCACATATGTATTAATAATGCATAACATTTTTAACTTCTAATGCATTTGCGGTAAAAAAGCTATGATATTACTTAAAAAGACAGAGGCACAGCCAGCCAACTACCAGCTGGCTGATGTAGCTGGGGGTAAAAAAAGATGAGGAAACAAGCAACCGAATGAGACAGTGAAACAGGGCAAGTTTCATTTTCTGAACTCCCAACAGAGCTGCAAGTTTCTTTCTTGTCTCATCAGATGAACGGCTCCAGCCCACAGGGAGTTAACAGGACCACCACTTTGGTTAGGGCAGAAGAGAAGGGACACAACACAGAGAATGAGAGGACGTCCAATACAGTGCTCTTTCTCTAAGCTTTTGTATCACAACTAATTCTTGAACCTCACCAATAATTACTAAATACTCCAGAAGACGTCAAACCGAAAAGGAAAAGGGGAGAGAAAGTATGAGAGAAAAAACACGTTACCAGACTGTGTCTGTAGTCTTCAGGGAACTTGTAGACCTGGATCTCGGCTTCATAATAATGCTCATTTTGGAAGGGGAAAAAACAAGTCTCCAAGTATCCTGATTAACACTTTAGAGGTGACTTTCTGCAAAGAAGGCTTTATATATATTCCATTTCCAAGACAGACTGCTTAAAGAAATCCAAATTTCCAACAGTCCCCCTCCTGCTCCAAAGGTGGCTCATAGGGAAGGCGGTGAGACGCTGGAGCGCTTTCCTCCCTCAGACCGAATTTACTCCAGCACTAGGCTGTTCTGAAGTGACAGCTTCTTTTTTCTCTGGTATTGCCAAGGGAGGAACTGAATTTTCAATCTATTCTTCATCTAGGTCACCAGGGAAAACAGCTCCGTGAAAGAGCCACTTGATCTCCTTTTGGCAATTCAGTAATAACAGGTTTAAAGGTTTCCAACACTCTGAAAAGTACTTGGGCAGAGAGAAAAGAAAATGACCCAGAGCTACGGTGAACCAGCGCAGAGCTGTCAGGGAAGTTCCATTTCAGGGCGACCAGAGGAAAACACGCTTGTCGGTGGCGCCAAGAGAGCAGAGAGGGAACAAAAGCTTTCCTTCCACACTTCGCTTGGGCCGTCTGCTTTTTACCTGAGACTGCTGTTTCCGTTTTTGTCCCCTGCTTAAAATGTGACTGTATGCCTTTGTGAATGAGAACTATCACTCAATCTCATGAGGCAGAAACTATTCCTCAAGGGCTGTATGACGTCTGTAGGAAGGCAGATCAAAACATCGCAGGGAAGTGAGGGAGGGGGGAAAAAACCCAAACCAACAAAAACCAACACACAAACCACAGCGCCCAGCCCAGCCTCGTCAACTGCTGAAATGTACAAAGCCAAGGGCAGACCCAGCCAGACCAGGACTTTAAATCAGCGAAGCAGCCAGGAGCCCTCTCAAAACTTACAAAACCATTTCCTCCTGGGGAAATGAGCTGTCTGTGTTATTCAGGGTTAAGATTATAGGAGCACCTTTACAAGGAACAAAGCCTCCCGCCAGCGAGTTGCTTGTTTGTGTATCTATTAATTTCTTTTAAAAGGCATCTTCTCTCTAAGCACCTCAGTGAAAACTACCATTTTTCTTTCAGAAGCAAAGTTATGAGGAGTTGAGGACTTGCCAGCTATTCATTTGAATGAACTGTCACACCTCAAGATTGTTGAAGTCTATGCAGGCTGCCTCAACAAAAGTCAACAGAGTGTAGCTGGCATGATTGCATCAGGTTTGTGTTGGAATGTTTTAACTAAAAAAAAAATACCAAATGTATTTATTGTTGGACAAGTGGCTGCATGCACTGAGGCAGCTACCTTACACAACATTTTCTAACCCTTATTTTTTGGGAAATGATATGTAAACATCATTGATTTCAATACACATCCTTGCTAATTTTTTAGTAAGGAATGAAGATATGCATCATCTCTTCTTATTCTGAAGACCCATCCTGGACCTTCTGTCTACATCTGGAATAATAATTAATAATAATAATAAATATTATTTTATGGTAAACATGTTAGCTGATTAAACTGTTCCTAAGAGAAGGAGCGGTAGGTATGCTTCTGGACATGCCGATTTCAATTCTACTGGGTGTGAGTTTTCAAGCTAAAATAATTTAAGAATTTTGATTCCGTAAATGATTAGTACGTTGGTTAGTACGTTGGGTCTTAGTTCTGTAGTTTGACGTGAACTCGGTGTTTATTTAGCATTTGCAGACAGGATGTTGAAGTGCAATTGTGACCCACCCAAACAACTTGGAAAATGAATGTAGTATGGCATTCCTCCAGCCAGAGGGCTGTAGTGCTGGAGCATAACAAATCCTTCAGCTCCGCCCCTGGTCACACCCAAAGGTGTATTTTCTCTCCTTTTACCTCAAGTCTCTTAAGGTAAGCATGAACAAACTACTTTCCTTATAGTTATGACACTAAGCTTCTAAGTTGTCTATGTCTGCAAGTCCGTCATTCATTCTCTGTCACACATTGGTGTACTGCTGGAACTTTAAGACAGGTTAACTAGTCAAGCTTTTTTTTTTTTTTTAATTCAAACAAAAGTTTGGGAGAGTACTAATATTTTTTAAAAAAATATTTTCAGAGCCGTTTTAGGTTTATGGGAAAATTGTACCAAAAGTACAGAGAGTCTTCACATATCCTCCCCTCACCCAACACCGTTTCTCTTATTATTAACATTCTGTACTTCAGTTTTATTTGCTACATCATTATTAACTAAAGTTGACAGTTTAGATTAGAATTGATCCTTTGTGTTGTACAGTTCTGTGGGTTTTGACAAATGCATGATGCCATGTGTCCGCTAATGGCATCATTGGAGGTGGAGGGATGCCAAAAATGTGGACCACGCCAGATGACATTTGTCAGAGAAGGTGACACCAAGATGACTGACTAGGAAATATTGGTTTAGTGTTTAAGCATAAATTTATCATTTTTATTTAAAAGAAAATCTCTGTAGTTAAACAACAAAATCAATCTGTCAGAATCCCAGATTACATGTTATCAATATACCCACAAAGCTAAAATTCTACATTAACTATTTTTTGAAACGTCTAATAATGTATTGATAACAGTGAGAAAAATAGGAATTCCAGAACACATAATGGCACTAAAATTAAACCTTTACATAGCTCAAGAAGCATTCGTTTAGACAGACTAGGGGAAATAACAGGGTTTAAAATCAGGAAAGTTATGTGTCAAGGTTATATGTATGTGCTGGAGGATGTACAGGCTGAAGGCTCCTTAGAGACAAAGATTGTAAAGCTTCTTCTCACATACTTCGGGCATTTTTTGAGAAGGGTAGCCTAGTGGCAAGAAACTGTGCTGCAATCCTGAAGGTGCACTGTTCGATTCCACAAGATGTTCCAAGGGAGAAGCATGGGGAAACTCCTCCCCTGTGATTAATTGCCTCTGGAAACCTACTGGAGATCAGCTATGAGTTGGTTTCAACTCGACATTACACAACATTGCTTGGAAAGATCAGTGAAAAACAAGAAAACCATCAATGAGATGGATTGACACAGTAACTACAGCAATGGGCTCACCTATGTCAGAGAGGATGAGGATGACACAATGCAATGTTCAGATCTAAGACAGGGTTCAGATCTGTTTTTCATGGGGTCATTAGGAGTAATACTTGACAACACTTAACAAAAAGAGTAACATACTATTCAATATGTGTGCCAAGCAAATAATTTGAGAAGCTGGGCTATTTAAAGAAGTAGCAACAAGACTGGAGGAAGATTAACCAACATTATACAAATAGTACACTCTTGCTCACAGAAAGTGAAAAAGATTTGAAACACATTCTAAGGATGATAAAAAAAATACAGCCTTCAACTTGGCTTATATCTCAACCCCCCAAAAAAGCAAAAATTCTCACAATATCATCATCAGTGGAGAAAAGACTAAAGTTGGCAATGATTTAATCGTACTTGACTCCACAATTTACAACCATGGTAGCAGAAGTTAAGAAACAAACAAACACAAATATATCATATTAAGCAATTTGCTGCAAAGTGGTAAAGACAAGGTTGCCAGTTTAAAGAATTATGTGCATCTTGCCCAAATCATGACAGTTTCCATTGCTCTATATATTTCATATAGATGGCATTTTCCATTACTTTTATGTGAAAGTTGGACACTGAATAAGGAAGACAAATATTTGAAGTGGTTGTTTTTTTTTCTGTCTTTTCTATATTAAAATTTCAAGGAGAAATTTATCACTATGCCTTCTACATTCGTATTTTTTAGGGCAGTAATTCTCACTCCTGGGTCAATTGGCAGCATCATGATGGATGGTGAAGAGACTGACATTGTTAACAGTTTCACTTTGCTTAGCTCCACAATCAACACTTTTAGTACCAGCAGCAAGGAAATCAAGAGATGCATTGAGAATGTTTTGGCTGTCAGGGACTTCCCTAGAGTACCAAAGAACAACGATGTCAGTGCATGTTCCAGGCCATACTCTTCGTAATTGCTTGCTATGCATCAGAGAACTGGACAATGACTAGGAATGATAGAAAGAGAATTGATGCCTTTGAGCTGTGGTGCTGGAGAAGAGTTTTGAATATACATACCATCAGCTGCAAGGAGAACAAACAGGTTTGTCCTAGAGAGGGTGAAATCAGCCTGCTCCTTGGATGTAAGGATTCTGAGGCTTCATATGACATATTTTGGGTATGTTGCAAGGAGGGACATGATGCTTGGATGGGTGGAGTGACGGAGAAAGAGAGGGAGACCATCAATGAAACATATTGATTCAGTGACTGGGGTAATTAGGGTAGTTGTGTCGGAGACAGTAAAGTTGTCACAGGATAGAACAGGTTTCCGGGCTGTTGTACATTTGATTGAGACTCAATAGCGCATAACAACAACAACAACAACAACAACATGTCAAACTTCTGTGTGATATACTAATGGTGGACATTAGCAACATTAGTAAGGTTGGCACCATCCAATGTGGTAACTCATAGGACAGGGTTTGCAATCCATACAGAGGGTTGACATTTTTCATATCCTGAAACATACTGATAATAGTCCTGCCGTTGCTCCACGAGTAAATAGAGCCCTTCCTCATACAAAACAAACAAACAAATAAAAACCCAAAGACCAAACCCCCCTCCCAAAGAACCTGATAGGGTGGGATGGACTTGGTATTTAGCATCTTCTTGGAATTTTAATACATACTAGGAAGAAAAGAGGTTTTTGGGGTTTTTTTGTTTAAATACTGTCAGCTTCCATGGAAGACTTAAAAAATAACTTCAGGTTATATTTTTAGAAAGCAAAAGTCCTCAATAAGGACAGATTGTAATAGCCAATGTTGTGTATTAAGCTCTCCTTAATTGGTCAGCCCTCTGTGCTCAGATCCCTACGTCGCCTCTCTGTCCTAGTCAGGATACTTAATTTGGTGACACTTCCTTTCCTGTCATACACATGTGAGCTGCTGCCCCCATATTGTTCTTACTTCACTTGCTCCAAGTTCCACACATTCTAAAAACTTTCTCTAAAAACCCTAATCCACTTACTGGCAACCTGTTAACGTTTAAATATAACGTTTATTTGTTGCTGTTAACATGTTGTCCCAGCTCATCGCACGTCCATGCACAGAGGGAACGGACATTTGTGATACATGGGATTCTCAGTTGCTAATATATAGATATAGATTGCCAGACCTTTCTCTCAATTCTGTGTTAGTCTGGAAACTTCATCACAGCCTGTTCAGTACCACAGGGAACACACAATCCTCTACTGAAAGACGAATGTGGCTATGTTGTGCATTGGCCAGAAATTAAACCAAGTTTCTAGCAAAGAAGTTGACAACTTTACAATGACCTATCATTGCCTCCTAAAGACCATAGAATGGATATATAATTATTAATACGTCATCTCAGGATCCATATCTCACATCATACACAAAAATCAACTCAAGGTGGAACAGAGATATGGGAGAAAAGCCCCAAACCATAAAGCTCATAAGAAACAAACTGGGATCAAGCTTAGACAGCCTAGTGCAAAGTATAAAGAGACTGCCAAATACAGCCAGAAATGTACAACCAGAGGATAAAATTCATGAATAAGACCATCTATAGATTAAATCCATGTATGCATAAAACACTTTTTCCAACAGGGTAAAAAGAAAACCTATAGACTGAGAACAACCATTTTGTAATGCCATCTCAGACAAGTCTCATAATGAAAGTTTACAAAATACCCTTGGGCTTCTAGAAGAAAAAGACTGATAACCCAATTACAAAATGGGCAGAAGATATGTAAAGAATTTTCACAGAGAGAGATATTTGAAAGGCCAATAAACAGAAGAAGAAATGCTCAATATCACTGGCAATACGAGAGATGCAAATCAAAACCATAATGAAGTAACATCTCACTCCAGTAACAGTGGCAAAGTTTAACAGGACAGCAAGCAATACATGTTGGAGAGGATGAAGTAGGAAAGGAACTCTTATACATTGTTGGTGGGACTTTAAAATAGCACAACCATTCTGGAAGGCAGTTTGGCGCTTCCACAAAAAGTCGAACATAGAAATTCCATATGACCCAGCTATTCCACTGCTTGGAATTTGAGAAAATGAGAAGTGAGGCACAAATGGTGATTTGTCCACCAATGTTCATAGGAGCATTATT
>NW_006399849.1:7072245-7075869 GCF_000299155.1 Elephantulus edwardii | reverse complement strand
CTGTTGATGTGCTGTTCCAGTCGTTTTTGGATAATCTTCAGTAAAATCTTGCTTGCATGTGAAATCAGTGAAATTGTTCTGTAGTTTCCACATTCGGATGGGTGGCCTTTCTTTGGGATAGGAATCCCTTATCCCTGGGAGTCCATAGTATGTTCAATTTTGCTTGTCAACACCATACTTCAAACACATCAGTTCTTCTTCAGTCTCGCATAATTATTGTACAATTTTCACATGCATGTAAGACAGTGGAAAATACTATGAAATGGGTAAAGACTGCCTTAATCCTCTAGAGGCTCTGTTTATGTTTCTTATTTAACATACTAAAGAGGTCATTTGCAGCATATTTGCCCAATTCAGTGTATTGTTGGTTTTCTTGACCACCGGTTCTACAGGCACTAACTGTGAACAGAAGTAGAACTAAATCCTCGATCACATTAACATTTTTATTTGTATTTGTTGTGATGTTGTTGATTAGTTTTGGGGACTTCTGTTCTCTCTATGTTGAGCTGCAATTAATACTAAAACTATTGACGTCTTTGACATTCACCATAAATGCTTCGATGCCTGTTCATCTTCAACAGACAAGATCATTTCAGCTTCTTATTACAGCTTCTTAATTAGTTTTTCTCTAGTCTTGATGCCATTTTCTTCATCTCATGTATTTACTCAGATCATATGCCTGGCATGCAGATAAACCAAGGATGCTGAAGAGACACAAGTATGACACAACTTCCCTAATTTGGAGCCACTGCATTCCTTGTTCTGCTTGAACAACAATCTTTTAATCTAACAACGAATAAATAGATAAAAATATAAATAAAGAATATACAAAAAAGTTCAGGTCTTTTGTGCAAAGCTTACTCTGAGTCATATTTGACTCGACAACACTTAACCAGTTCTAAATGAAACTAGTTATATTTCAGTGGTGGTTTCATCTATCAGCATAACTAGCTATGTTATATCATGGAGCAATATTCTTTCACTTTGCACATCACTCTTTGTCACATGTGCTAAATGAGGTAACCTGGGTTTGCTCTGATGCTGAACCTGATGGCATGGGGATATCAAATACCAAAATGATTTCCCATTGTAGACAGTGTTTGGTGGAGCTCCAGTTGTAAAACAGGATGGGAAGCAGGAATGCCATCCACTTCCTAAATATGCCTCTGGAAACTCTATGAACTTGGAAAAACCAAGATAGCTGTGGAAACCCTCTGGTGGTTTTTCAGGGGCAGTTAATTGCACAGGAGGAGATTGTCTATCCTTCTCCTGCAGAGCAGCTGGTGGCCTTGAACTTGCCACTAGGCCACCAGAGCTTTGTTTTTAAAAAAATTTCACTTAGCCAAGTACCTGTCTTCCCTTTATCTTGGCATAGATGTAGAGGTGATTTTATACGCATGTCCTTTTGTTTTGCAACAATTCCTGGAGTTAGGCTTTTCATCAATGCCTTCAGTATAATTTGGATTTCTTCCTTCAGTACCATAGGTTCTTAGATCAAAGATTGTTTGCATATTAAAAACCAGCCATTCAAAACTCAGTGGAATATAATTCTTGTAAAAATATGGACTGGTTTTCAGTCAGAATTAACTGATTCTTCTTCTTTTTTTTTTTCAAAGAATATGAGTTCAATAGGCATTCTAACAATATATACAACTTACCAAGATTTTGAGAACTGTTTCATTTGGATTGTTGCATTATGAAGAAGAAAAAAAGTATGGTGTTATCAATTGATCATGGTGTAGATATTTATTTCTACCTCTATGATCAACGTTTAAGGCAGAAAAGAAAAACCAAACACACACAACACACCAATACCACATCTGAGTCAGTATTCCAATGCTCTCTCTAGTCAGAGACACTTTTCAACAAACAGAATATAATCACAGTATGTTTCTCACCTCAGCATCCTGTATTTTTTTCTTTTCACATGTCAGTATCATCCATATTGCAATTGGTGTACAAACGCAGGGTGTGTAGGCTGATAGGCCACTTGAATCTGAGGAGACTGTGCTTAAGGAACTACATGACCCCTATCCCTAAAGTTTTAGAGAATATGTTTTTGATACAAATTCTGCTATTATTTCCCTGCATACTCCTAAAGTACTGAATTCTTTTCTATTCTACAGACTTTCCCCCATTTGCTTGCCATCACCATAGCAAGTCAGTGGACGGTGCCCCCAGATAAGTGAGCTCACCATCTATGGGTACTTTATAGAATCAAACCATTAGGTAGCATAATGGTGCTCAAAATGCAGTAATTTGATACTATCTTCACAATGTGTCCACACTGGCAGTCCATCTATATTACTACTACTTACACATGCTTTCTTATTCATTGACTCATTTTTAAAAAAATCAATGTTATATATAAAAGGTAACATTAAATTTATTTTGTAATTAGATTTGCTATAGTGGTTACAGTTTTTCTGAAAATATGTATGCATAGAAAATAAAATAACCCCTCAATTCAAATGGAATGGTTCAGACACCACCCCATCATCTCTTATTACTACCAACAGTGCAATGGTATTCACAACACCGTATGGGCAACAATCATGAGATTTACCACTAGCATGAAGAGAGAGAGCTGCACCTTGAAAGAGCATTTTTCTTTTTCTTAGCCATCAATGACAAGCATGATCGCTGGGACTAATAGTGTTTATAAAAAACTATGAGTTAGATATGAAATATTGACTGAAACAAATGAGGTGTTAAGGGATGGTTTTCATATACAAGCTAGGCTTTTTTCAGCTATTACTACTTTGAAAAAGTCTTCCCATTTTTAACTCTTCTAAGGAAGCTCTTCTTTTCAGATTCTAGTAGGCTAGCTACATTCACTACTCTAGTCACAACAGCTTGTCTCAAGCCATGTTAGAAGGTAATGAAATATTTAGCCCTGTCAAATTTGGTTAAATTCAGGAAGCCATCTAACCAGGGAGCTGCTATAGGTTTGTTTTATTTTTAATTACCTGGTATTCTAAATTGTATCCTAACATTAGTGAGAACAAGTCACTTTGAACTCAGAGTATTTATGTACACATTTTTGAGGAAGTAAGTGGCAATGGCCTTATATGGAGGAGAATCTCAATCAGATTTCTCACTGCTTCCCTTGTTTTACTCACTAGGTATGCAATCAGCTTCAGGGCCTTTCCAGTTGGCATGAAGCTGGCACAGAGCTACACCTGTAACTCCAAGGAAAAGTAGAGAGCTTTGAAAGGTTTTTCCTTATTTTGTAAAATGGCTAGGGCCATAACAATCACTATTATGAATTAAGCACCTACTAAGTTCACTCTTGGTACCAGCAGCCAGGAAATTAACAGACAAATTGCATTTATGAAAGTCTGCTGTCAGAGACCTCTGCAAAGTACTGAAGAGCAACAATGTCAAATATCTGTAGACTAATGTGTGCCTGATCCAGATCATGGTCTTTGCAATTACTTACTAGAGCTGGACAATGACTGTTGTTGTTTGTTGTTGTTATGTGCCGTCGAGTCGTTTGCGACTCATAGCGACCCCATGTACAACAGCCCTAAACCATGCTCTATCCTGTGCCAATCTCATTGCCTCTGACACACCCATCCCAATTACCCCAGTCACTGAATCAATCCACCTCATAGAGGGTCT
>NW_006399849.1:7069848-7071600 GCF_000299155.1 Elephantulus edwardii | reverse complement strand
TAATGAGGGTAAGTGTGTCAGAGACAATAACTTTGGCACAAGATAGAGGAGGGTTTAGGGCTGTTGTACATAGGGTTGCTTTGAGTCACAGGTAACTTGAAGGCACATAACAACAACAAGTGGTAAGTGGAGCCTCTAGGTTATGCAGATAATTTACACACTTGACCACTAATCTAAAAGTTAGAAGTTTGGCTCTATCTCCCACAGACTCCGAAGAACTTGTTTATGTACCAATTTGTCAAAAGAGCTGAAAACAGAATATAGGGGTACAAGAGGTTTCAGCACCTCTCTGAAATGGCAAGAGGGAATAAGACTAGCACAGCCCCTCAACTGCCACACAACCGAAAACAGATAAAGAGCCTGTAGCACAGCCCCATTGTGCCTCTAGAGCCATGCCAACAGCAAATAATTTGTTTATTTCTTGCTGATTCACAGACTGACAGTTGTGGTACCAATAATGGGGGGTTTATGAGGAAAGGAAGTTGGAGAGTATGGGAAGGCAAAGAATATTGTCCAAAACAAATTCAGGTTTATCTCAATAGTCCTAAGTCACAATTTCTCAATTAGTCCAGGCTCTGGGTTCAATTCAACAGTCAAATCCAAATCATCCAGCAAGGTTTGCCTCAGAGCACTTCTAAGTTCACTTCTCCTTCAAATATGCAGCAAGAACAGCCAAACTTTTAACTGTGGCCAGCATGAATGCAAGAAGCCCGAAGTTACCCTTTGTCATAGTTTCTCCACAGCAATGCCACAATCTCTCCAACACCATCACCAGGATGTCACTAACAGGGTCTGCTCCAGTTTTCCTCAAGTCTTCCCACCACAAGTTGCTTGCTTCAAGTCTTGCTTGTCTGAAGGTTTGTTCTGCTCAAGTCTTGCTTGCCTCAACTCTTCCGGCCCAGTGTGGTAGGTACTCTTTCTCTTATCCTAGTCTCACAGCTGTTGGTGATTTGCAAGATCATATGTCTGGAGTTAAAGTAGCTGGAGATGAGAGGTGGCTAACTGGACAACGAACAAGGATGACAGAAGAAGAATTGGTGTGTCTGAGCTGTGGTGTTGGAGAAGAGCGTTGAATAACCCATAGGGGGCCAATAGAACAAGTAAATACTAGAGGGTGCTTTTAAGAACCAAGAATGATGAGGCGTTGCCTCACATATTTTGGGCATGCTGCTAGCAGGGGCTATTGCTGGGAGAAGGATATGATGCTGGTAAGGGTGGAGGGTCAGCGAGGGAGAGGAAGAATCTCAACCTGGTGGATTGATACGTTGACTTGCACAATGGGCTCAGGAAGAGTGAAGATGGCAAAGGATAGTACTAAGGTTCAGATCTTTAGTTCATAGGGTCACTATGAGTCATACTCCACTCCACAAAATCTAACAACAATACAACATGATTAACCAATGTAATGTCATTGTCCTCATTTCTAATGTTTAGGCACTGCAGCCTTCAGTATGGACTGAGGCTCAATGTAAATAAGACAAAGATTCTCACCACTGGACCAATTGGTATCATAAGGATGGATGGTGAAGAGATTGAGATGTTCACAGCTTCAGTTTTCTCGGCTCCACGGTCAACACTCTTGGCACCAGCAGCCAGGAAATAAAAAAACATATCATGATGGGAAAGTCTGCTGTTAGGGACCTCTCTAAACTATTCAAGAGCGACGGTGTCTCTCTGGAGATTAAGGTGCGCCTGATACAGGCCAGGGTCTTTGCAATCACTTGTTATGCATCAGAGAGTTGGACAATGACT
>NW_006399849.1:7067587-7069348 GCF_000299155.1 Elephantulus edwardii | reverse complement strand
AATAGCTTGCCTCCAGAAACCTTATGAACCTGGAGAGAAGATGAAAGACACCCAAGCATCGAGGACTCTCCTTCATAGGGTCGCTATTAGTCATCTGCGACTCGACAGCCCTTAACAACAACAACAACAACAACGTATTATTACCACTACTGACCACAAGTATGATAATGTCTTCAGTCACATTCGTTGTATGAACAATGATGATTTGCTGTGTAGCATTTGATTGTCTCGTTAGTTAATAACTTCTAATAAATTCTTGAATTAGAAGATAACAGTATGCAAAGTTTTGATATTGTACAGATTTCAAAAAAAGATAATATGAAGGCTTTGAAATCATACTCATTTCAATATGTCAATGAATTACACAGTCTAACAAAGGTGTAGAAAGCTAGCTTTAAATTATAATTATAAACTTATAATCAGCATTTCTGAATGAGATCAGTAATACTGACTGACCTGCAATGGATTTGGTAATGGACTTTCAAAACTGTGCACTCATTCAGAACATCTGATTTCAGAGAAAGACGACTGCAGTGATCAGATCGTTGGAAACTTCACAACTTTAGTTGTACTATATAGACATTTCAAATACCTTTTCTGCATTCTCCTCTTTATTTTTAATTTAAGTGTATCTCTACAAATTTAATCTTTTCAAATTATATATTTAGTTTTCATTAACAAAAGCCTGCAAATAATTTAACTAATTGGTCACCCACATCCTGCATTGACCCCTGAGTTCAAATATGAGGATGATATACTAGAAAAGACATGGAGTGACCTGGATGAGGCTGGTGCACTGACAGCGTCACTGGAGTATGATCTAAAAGACCAGTAGGTGTTCTTGTTTTTTAACTCTGAAGATACTACTATTTGTAAAATAGTTCCCTGGGTATTTTTCGCTTTTGTAGAGAATGGTATAAATCTGCCTACCAGAGTTTGTTGTGGACAAAAAAGGGATCTTGGAGGCTTAGCTCAGTTTACTGTTCAGTTTGAAGACTCGTTTAATCTCCCTGTTTCTATATTTATTAGTATTCTTGCCTTTTGTTCAGTTTTCTGGAATCTTTGCCTTACACAAAGGGGAATATGGGGACAGTACTGGGAAAAGGTGAAGACTTAGGAGTGCAGATATTTCTTATTTAGACTCTTCTACAATTCTCTCTTTCAGAGTCCTTACAACTTATAAAGAGCCCTCAAGTGGTGCATTCTTGGACACCAAGAATAGCTCAGCGTACTTCTCTTTGGTATTGTCCTTTACTGCCCTAAATCTTCAGCCTTCCTCCATCCATCTCTACCTGTACAGATATGCCTTAGAAGTACAGACACTTTTTATTTCCTTAATGATGGAGGACACCTTTCTGTTTCTCATACTAATTGTTGGTTTGAGAGAGAAATATGGGATAAGAATTTTTTTTGTCTACCATTTTAAAGCTAGAAATTTACCAGTTCTACTTTCAAACCAAATGCTGGCTTTTTCCAAGTTAAATGATTTAAAAACCTTCTCTTTATAAATTGACTAAGTATGCTTCCAACCCTCACCTATGTTATTATTGTGTACTGTAGAGTCAGAAGTGACCCACAGCTGATTGTTCAGTGTGTTTCCAGAGGTAATTAATTGAATGGGACTGGACTGCATATCTTTCGCTCCTAAACAGCTGGTGGGTACAAACCGAGTACTTTGGGGTTGGCAACCCAATAAAATTAAGTTTGGGCGAGACATTAAAAAATCTGATGTTGTTGTTGTTGTTGTTATGTGCCATCGAG
>NW_006399849.1:7012842-7065747 GCF_000299155.1 Elephantulus edwardii | reverse complement strand
GTCTTTGTAATGACCGTTTGCACTCTTCCTGGATGATACCTTTGACATCCTCCCACAACTCATCTGATAGTAAATCTTAATCTAGAAACCTTTCTTAAACAGTAAAATGGTGCATTGTTGTGGTGGTGGTGTCGTGTACCTAGAGCCAGCACTGAACCCAGAGCTGACCTTCCAGTGGGTTTTCTGAGGCTGTTAATTGCAGGGGGAGGAGATTGCACATTTTTCTCCTAAGGAGCAGCTCCTGGCCTTGAACCTCATGCTTTCAGAATTGTAGCACAGCTTCTTGCTACTAAGCCACCAGAGCTCCCTTGTTAGAAAAAAACACTTCTTCCATACCACCATTCTCACAATGCAAAATTTCTGAAGTTAAATTATCTTAATGAAAATGACTCGGAAGATTCTATTGACATAATAAAACAAATGGAAATCAATATTGCCAAACGAAGGCAAATTATAGTTTTCATTAAAACAGTGTTTGGAAAATAATGTCAGAAATAAATGCACACCAAATTACCGATTCTTGCTGTAATAGAGAATAAGAGAAATGAATTTACTAAAACTTTTACTAGGATCTACTTCATTTGCATAGGTTTGATAACATTTTCTATGGCACAGGTAAAAAAAATCACTTGGCGAAACAATCGAGGCACTTTTTCTTGACCACATATTTGCAAATAAATTTTATTTAATGAGAAAAATCTGATTTTGGAGGCAGTTTTATTAATTGGAGAGGGTACGAGTTCATACCAAGAAGCTGCCTTTTAGTCAGACATGCTGTGTACAAATCCGAACACAACTAATTACCAGCTATTTGCCCTTGAACAAGTTACTTAATGTTCTACAAACCACAGTTTGCTCAACCAGAAAATGGAGATAAAATAAGGTTTTGTGAGGATTAAATAAAATAATTCTTGCAAAGCTTTCACAGAGTGTTCTGGTGTCAGGTAAGGACTCAATATATAACACCTCATATTTCAAAATGACTTTTAAAAAAGAACACACCAGGTAACAGAGGAAAGCAGCTTTAAAACTTACAAGTTCATATTACTATTATAGTACACTACTTTAAAGATAAATGTTCTATTTTTATCATAGTTTATCCCACACGTTCCCAAGTCCCTTAACATAAGATGTTCTTTTCCTTGCCTTTAATCTTATACATCTCAGGTTTAGTATCTATAATGTCATTAGGTTATCCTCAAAGAAACAAATCTTATAAAGTTATGTTACCTTCGTAAAAACCTTCGGTAGCTTCCTATTCCCTACAGAATCAACTTTAACCTTTGGAAACCCATGTGGGAAAAAAGTACTGAATATCCCACAGATTGCCAAAAGAAAAGATACATCTTAGTGAATGTGCAACCCGAGTGCTCCTTAGAGGCAAGGATAGTGGAGCTTTATGCTACAAACTTTGGGTAGGTTGTTAGAAAGGGTCATTCCTTGGAAAGGAACACCATACTTAAAAAGGTGGAGGATCAGCAAGGAGAGAAAGACACTCCATGAGATGGATTGACACTGTGCAGCAATGGGCTCAGGTATGTCAGGGGTGATGAGAGTGGCAGAGAACAGGATATGGTTCAGATACCTTGTTCATAGCTTCACCAGGAGTCAGATGACTTCATCTGATAACAACAACAACAACAACAACAACATATGTTAAGCACAATCTCTTTTAATATATCATTAAACCCTGCTCCTCCTTTAATAATGAAAAATTCATAATCTGTAATGATAGCTACTGATTCTTACATGTCTTGTCTGAAATTACCTATATTCTTATTCACATAAGAATCATATCTTTACCCATGCCATTTTTGCAGTTGTCTATATGTCTAGGTATCCTATCTACACTTCACGATCTAGCATAACTTAAAGAAAAGTCAATCAATGAGAAAGATTTAAAAGTTAAAAGTATCTTTGTCTTAATCGTTGTCTTTTTGAACAGTTTGGTTAAATTTTTTTAATTTGTGGTTAATTTTTCTAAGGAGCCCTAGTGGCACAATAAGGGAGCTCTGGTGGACTAGTGGTATAAATCTGTGCTGCAATCCCAAAGGCACGAGGATCAAATCCACCAACTGCTCCATGGAAAAAGGATGGAAAATCTCCTCCAATGAGATTAACTGACTCTGAAAACCTGTTAGAGGGTCAGCTATACGGGTCGGTTTCGACTTGATGGTGTACAACAACAACAACAACAGTAGCACAATGATTAGAAATTTGGTTGCTAATCAAAAGTCTGTCAGTTTGAGCTCATCATCTGCTCTGAGAAATAAAGATATGATAGTCTGTTTCTGTAAAGGTGACACCTTTGAAAACCTATGGGGTATCTACTCTGACATGTAGGATTGCTACATGCCTAAAATACTCTGACCATGGGTTGTTTTTGAGCTTGTAATTTACTTACAATTAGTACTCTGTATTACAGAGTAGAAATTATGGGGGTGTCAGTGTCTCATAACCACTGCCGGCCACTGTATGATCTTTGAAAGCAATTTAATCTCATCAAGATTCATCATACCTGCTGCAAAATAAGGACATAAGATCTGGATTTGGGGTTGTTTTGGGATATTGTTGCTGTTGTGTGCCATTGAGCCAGGATTTCAGAGTCAGTAAATAACAAAGGAGGAGATTGCCCATCCTTCTCCCAAAGAGCAACTGGTGGACTGGTGGATTTAAACCGCACACCTTTGCTATTGTAGTCCAACTTCTTACCACTAGCTGTTGTTGTTACACGCCATCGAGTTGAGTATGACTCATAGCGACCTTATAAACAAAAGATCTGAACCCTTTCCTCTCTTGCATCAACCTCACACTTCCTGACACACAAGAGCCTATTGCAGCTGTCACTGTGTCAATTCACCTGGTTGAGGGTCTTCCTCTCCTTTGCTGACCCTCCACCCTTCCCAACATCATGTCCCCCTCTAAGGAATAGCCCCTCCTAGCAACATGTCCAAAGTATGTGAGGTGAAGCCTCATTGTTATGCCTCCAAAGAGCACTCTGGCTGCATCATCTCCAAGACATTATCTGTTTGTCTCTTGGCCGTCCATGGGCTGTTCAGTGCTCTTCTCCAACACCACAGCTCAAAGGTGGCAATTCTTTTTCTGTCATCCTTATTCATTGTCCAGGTCTCAGATTCATAGGTAGTAATTAGAAAGACTATGGCCTGAATCAGCCACACTAGGCCACTAGATAATATACATCCCTATCTTCAATCATGATAAATGAGAAGAGATTGAGATTGCTAACAATTACAGCTTGCTTGGTTCCACAATCAACAGTCTTGGTACAAGCAGTCAGGAAATCAAAAGACAAGTTGCATTAGGAACATCTGCTGTCAGGGACCTTTCCAGAGTGCAGAAGAGCAACAATGCTAGCCTAGGAACTAAGATGTTCCTGATCCAGTCAATGGTCTTCACAATTACTTGCTATACATCATAGAGCTAGACAATGATCAAGAATGACAGAAGAAGAATGGATTATTTTGAGTTGTGGTGCCGGAAAAGAGTACTGAACATATCAAAGGCTGTTAAGAGAACAAATAGGGTGAAACAAAGCTGCTCCTTGGATGGAAGGAGTTTGAGACCCTGTTTCACACCCATTGGGCATGTAGCCAGGATGGACCAGTCTTTGGAGAAGGATATCATACTTGGAAGGGTGGAGGGACAGCATAGGAAAGGAAGACCCCAAAAAAGATGGATTTACACAATAACTGGGGTAATGAGGGTGGGTGTGTCAGGGACAGTGAGATTGGTTCAGGATAGAACAGGGTTCAGAGCTATTGTTGGTTCAGAATTGTTGTCGCCTTGAGGGCACCTAACAGCAACAACATCTGCAATCAGTCCTAGCGCTTTGCAATCTCATTGCATTCTGACTGGAGTCTCCTTTCCTTGACCCCTTTTTTGTGTGTCAGGAATTAACTCAGTGGTCCCTTCCTTCAGACCTCCCATGTTTAGGCTTGAATCAGGCATCCCAGCCATGGTAATCTCTAGATTACTATCCTAATTTGTTGCAGAGTACTTATCAAAGCCATATTGTGATTGCCCCTCACCTGGCCAGCTGTCTGAAGAACGTGTTTTTATATTGACCTGGCACTAAATAGACAATGTTGTTGTTGTTAGCTGCTATTGGAGTCAGGCCTCAATTAATGTTGCCTACATGTATGAGGTGCACCAGGAGAACAAACAGGTTCAACCTAGAGAGGGTGAAACCAGGCTGATCCTTGGAGACAAGAATTCTGAGGCTTCGTCTGATATACTTTGGGCATGTTGCAAGGAGAGACTGGTTCTTGAAGGAGGACATCATGCTTGGGAGGGTGGGGGGACAGCGCAAGAGAGGGAGACTAACAATGAGATGGATTGATACAGTGACTGAGGTAATGATATTAGATGTATTGGAGACAATAAAGTTGGCACAGGATAGAGCAGGTGTCAGGGCTGTTGTACACAGGGTTGCTATGAGTCACAAGCAACTCAATTGCACATAACAACAACAACAACATGTATGAGGAATCAAAATCCTGCCATGACTTCAGCTTCCCTATGACCAGTAGTGTAGCTCTGATCCATAGAGATTTTTTTAAGCTAATTTTCAGCAGTCTATTGGCTGGTCTTTCTTCCTGGTCTGTCTTAGTTTAGGAACTCCATGGGAATATGCTCAGCACCATAGCAACATACAAGCTCCCAGTGACAGATGGTGGGTAGTGGACATGCATCCAGGTGCATTGGCCTGGGTCTTCCACATTAAAGGCAGGATTTCTCCCCTAGAACCCCCAGATCCCACATTGAGTAATGTCCACTAAGGCCTCCATGATCCTTACTGTGAGTTCTTTGGAAACAAGGAATGAGCTTATTCATCTTTGTGTTCACAGACCCTAGCACACTATCTAGCTCACAGGGTGTTTGTTGAATAAATCCTGGTTAAACAGTGGTAGATAAGCTCATTACAAATTTTCTTCCTGTGCCCTTTTGTGGCATTTGCCTCATGGTCAGAATTAGATTTCAAAAACTGAGGTTTGTTTCTTTCTCCTTTTTCCAAAGCCTCTGTTCTTCAAAGTACATTCCCATCATTTTTTTTGTTTGTTTTGTTTTTTTTTCCCCCAAAACAAAGTTGCTACACTATTTCTTTTTTTTAAAATGATCTCCTGAAGAAAACTGCAACAGTGTGAGGTTAAAGAATCCCACTGAGTGTCCTCTGTGTGTGTGTGTGCACACGTTGATCCCATTCTTGCTATTACAGAAGGGAAGATTTTTCCATTGCTTAGTAAGGGGGAAATCAGCCCTAATCTGGAGCTTTTATGTAATAAACCATTGACTCCTGATACAGTATTTGGATTCTAATAGGGACCTGCTGAAAGTCCAGTGTAAAGGAATGACTTCTCCGGAGAGTCCCCTGCTTCTTGGTTGAGGAATGGAGAAGGTGCCTGGGAGGATCTTCCTGGTCGGCTGGTCGGTCTGCCATTTGGCTGAGGGATGAGAAGGTGGTTTCTCTGCAGAAGACTACGCGCTGGTCAAAGCTTTAACAACCTACTTGGCGTCACTAATATGGTCCTTAGGAGTCCTGGTGATGCAGTGATTAAGCACTTACGCGATATCCAAAAGGTCAATGATTCAAACCCAGCAGGGAGAAAAGGGGCAATCTGTCCCCCTAAAGATTATCTCCTGGAAATCCTATCAGACAGATCTACGCTGTCCCATAATATTGTTCAAAGTTGAAATTGACTCAACAACATGGATTTTGGCTTTTTTTTTTTAAATTGTTTCTCTTTTTACTATGAACTCGAAGGAGGCTGGTGGCACAATGGTTAAACACTTAGCTGGGAAGCAATAGCCACCTGGGCCGTGCTTATCAAAGGGCTCTATGCAATGGAGCCCAGTGGTGTGCCCTGGAAAAGTTATAACCTAGATAGCTCTGAGGGACAGTTCCACCCTGTCACATGGGGTCCCTCTGAGTTGAGACTTGGCTTGACGTAGCTAACAACAAGAACAATATGGCCTTTATGTATATGAACACAATAATATTTCATCAACCTTACTAAGTGGACTTTGTATCCATTTATCAGAGCGGGCGGGAGCTGAGCCACAGAGCGGGCTCCCCCAGGTGGCTGAGTGGAAGACCCAGGTTGACAAAGAGCTGTTTCCTGAGGAAGGGAGCTGAGGATGACTTAGCATATGCTCTACTCCCCCTCCTCCATCCATCAGCTTGTTGTACTGTGGGGGCTCCTGTGCTGCTTTGATGTGGGGAACTACCCCACAAGTATTTCACATATCAACAGAGGAACCCATAGTGGATAGGGGACAGGTCCCAGCAGAGTTAGATCAATGTAGACTAGCAAGAAAGGCCTGATGATCTGCCTCCAGAAATTAGCCAGTGAAAATACTCTGGATCACAGCAGGATTGTGTCTGATGCAGTTCTAGAAGACAAGTCCTCTCGGTTGGAAAAATATTTCTGTCATCACAGGAGACTAGAGCGAGGGCTACATGGTGGAGGGGACCTGGGGGAGGGTTTGTAAAACAATGAAAGAATCTTTTCTTTTACTTTTCCATAATTTTTGGACTCATGTACTTATAACTTGTTAGTCAAATTTGTGTCTTCTAGGTTGCAACACCCCCATGATACATCTTCAAGGATATGAACATGTACGGCCAAGCACAATCAATAAGAGTGCATCTGAATTCCAAAATCAGTCTCCGTAATAGTCTATGTGTTTCCTACTGCCAAAGGGGCCCTTTAGAGTAGTGAGAGAAGATCTTCACCCTGAACCCACAGCATCCCTTTTCAGCAGGAAGTAGCTAAGAGAATACACCATCCCCTTTTCCTTATGACTCAGGGTGAAGTCTCTCTCAGGGAGGAGTGATAGGGAATGGCAAAGGACACACTGACAAAGAAGATTAATCAGAACTGACTTTGACAAGCACTGTGGCATTTGGAAAAGAACAAACTGGGAGGAGGGTAGAGATAATAGTGCAACAATGAATGAGTGGAAGCCCAAAATCTCTGTAAATGTTTATGAAAATTAATAAAATATAATTATAGAAAAAAATACACAGCAATGGGCTCAACCATACCAATGTGCTTGATTGAAGGAGTGCTTCATTCTGTTGTATCTGGGCAAAATAGGAGTCAGAGCTGAGCTGATAAGAATGAACAGCACCACCACAGAGCACGAGGACATCGGCAAGATGCCCCATCCATGGCATCTCATTTTATAATCACAGCAATTTCACAACATGGAAACACTCATATTTCCCACCAAGTATTTGTGAAAACTGACATCAATAGCATGGCCAAGGATGCATAGCTAATGAGTGGTTAGACTGGGTCCTAAACTAGGATTTCTTTTGTCAGAAACAAAATTTATCTGGGAATAGCTCTACTTATCTGTGGATTTATCTAGGATCTTAAGGACTAAACTAATAGCATCTCAAATGGCATCTCAAACAGGATAAGTAGAGTTTTCATTTGTTTAAAAAAACACTTTTAATCAATTCTTAGACAAATATGGTAGAATCGATGAACTTATCCCTGGTTATAGTTATTTCTGAATACAATATTGAAATGATTACAAACTATTCCTTGTTTTCATTCTAAGAATTACAGCTTTTGAATGTCTTAGGTGTTTAGGTACCAGACCACACAGCTTTTTTATTTTACTATTTTGATACTTTTCTCAAAATTACAGTCTTTTCCTTATCAAGAATAAACTCTGTTAGCATTTTATATTTGAAGGCTTAAAAAAGCCCCACTGAAACAAAACAGACAGCTGTTTTAAACAATATAGAGTCTGTATAAAATATACAGTCTGTATAAAATAAACTTAGCTGGTATTCATCTGATCTTGTATATCCATAATAAACCCTGGTGGCACCATCATTAAAGCACTCAGCTGCTGTCCAAAAAGTCAAACCTACGAGCCTCTCTGTGGAAGGAATAGGAGCTGGTGGCTTGCATACTGACTCACAGACTTGCAGACCTTCCCAGGTCATTATATTTTGTCCTAGAGGGTCCTTATGAGTCAGCATTGACTTAGCAGACATGACTTTCAGTTGAGTTTAGTATATATCATTCCACATTCTTCTGAGGAGAAAGACAGTGTATTAGTTCTAAGCACACAAGGAAAGCTGAAAAACACTTGGAAATATTATAGAACTGTGATTGATTGATTGATTTTTACGAGGAACTGCTCAACTCAAATCCTATGGGATTTTGGAAAGAAAAAAAAAAGAAAGAAAGAAAAGGTCAAGTCATAAAGCACGAAAACTGGCAAAAGTTTTGCTTTATGGAAAGTTGAGGGAACATGAGCTGGGAGAGATTATGCCAAACTGCTTCTTATTTGTGGCGTAGATTGTTATTCCATGTGCGGAAAGGGTATGAAAAAAGCTCTTTCAACCAAGACTGTGAGTCAATCCTTGATTCGGCTGACAGAGGTCCAGTAAATCAGTTTCTTTCAGGACCTGAGTTATTCCGTTACTCTTTGTAAGCAAGCAGTCCCATTTCTCCTCCCAGTTATCTTTTTGTAGCCATCCAGTATAACCCATTTCAAATACAGAGACAAGCAATAAAAAAAGCCAGACCATGAGTATTTTAAAAAAGTAACTATCAAAAAACTAAAAAAAAAAAAAAAAAAAGGTATCTTGCAAACGGGGCTTAGCTTAAGCCCAACTGTTTTAACACTGTTGTAGCTCCCCATCACACATCTTTTCTACAGCATTCACTGCATCCAGATTGCACGTTACACATAGCAAATTTAGAAAGAACACTTCTCATGTTGTTTCTGAAATCATTTGGTGACCGGTAAACTCAGCTGAGGAGCTCTAGTGGTGTGGCAGATAGAGAGTTGTACAGCTCACCCAATGGTGGCTTCTCTCAGTTCAAATTCACCAGAAGTTCTGAGGGATAAAGCTGAGCCATCTCCTCCAGTGCAATATACAACCTCGGAAAATCTGCTGAAGGATCAGCTATGAGCCGGCAATAAATGAATACGTCAGATTCATTGGACTTGAAACTGGCTTTGATTGCTCTGGAATCATCTGGCCTGCTTCCCTGGGGAGAATTGCAAATTGGGAAAAAAAATACGGCATACAAGTTTTTCTTTTTCAAATGTTGTAAAACTTTTTATGAAAATTCATTCAACACTGATTGAGGTTGACATAATGTCACATTTTGACCATTTAATTAAATGTTAATCTTGACTTTTACAGTGTCTGTGTTTGGCACCAATTCCTTTGTTTTTCACGTCTCAAAGCTTTTTCATAGGCCAATGAAAAGCTCATAAGTTCTAGGCACCAAAGAACTCAGGGAGAGCCATGAACAACAGAGCCCTGGAGATGGGATTTGGGAGGAAAGGGGATGGAATTCTGGGAAGAAGTGAATCATAAAAGGACACATATTTTCACCATTTCCAAGGAGTGTGTTATTTCCTGTACTGCTTTGATAATTATGACTTAATTTTTTTTTAAATGCCACTAGTGAGGTGAAATAAGACATAAGAAAATAGTGTGCAAACTTTCCTTACCATCCAGCTCCTACAAGAGAAAACAAAAGACTGTTACAGTTGTCAATCCTTCATCTCTGAGGTCCTCATAGTTTAGCTAGGGAGGAAAAATGCTGTCCTCTATAAAATCTGGCCAAGAGGAATTGGACATAGGAGATTACAAGATTGTGAAGATTGCAAGGTGTAGGCACTGGAATGACTAAACTAAAACACTCATGACTGGTCATAAACTCACAAATCTCATTGTCATTGAAGCAGACCTGAATCCTCTCTGATCTGAGAGGGTTTTTCTGAGGCTGTAAAATGCATGGAAGAAGGTTGCCTATTTCTTTCCCATAGAACAGATGATAGTTCAAACTTCCAGAGAGGTGCCACATTTGGGTTAGCACTTTAACACCCTAATGATTATATCAAAAGACACATTTCCTCTGATGTCGGGGAATCTCTCCAGAGCGCTAACGAGCCAGGGTGTCAATCTAGAGACTAAGGTGCACCTGACCCAGACCATGGTCTTCATAATTACTTGGTTTGCATCAGAGAGCTGGACAATGACCAAAGAGGACCAAAGAATTGATGTCTTTGAGCTGTGGTGCTAGAGAAGAGCATTGAACATGGACTGTCAACAGGACTAACAGGTCTGTCCCAGAGAGGGTGAAACCAAACTGCTCCTTGGAGGCAAAGATTCTGATATTCCGTCTCAAACACATTGGCATGTAGCCTGGAGGGATCAGTCTTTGGAGAAAGGTATCATGCTTGGAAGAATGGAGGGACAGCACAGGAGAGGAAGGCTCCAGATGAGATGGGTTGACACAATAACAGGGGTAAAGGAGGTAAGTGTGTCAGAGACAGTGAGACTGGATCAGGATAGAGCAGGGTTCAGAGCTATTGTGCATAGGGTTGTTATGAGTCGTAGTCCATTCAACAGCACATAACAACAACAACAATGACTACATCACTAGAGCTAAACTCATTTGGTAATTCATCCTCTGAAACACGTGGCTTCTGAACTCAAGTAGACAGGGCCCAAGAAGCACAGAACTGCTAGCGTCTCATGAAAGAAGCAGCAAGAGAGTCTTTTATGAAGCAGCCGAAAGAGCCGGGAGATGCCCTCAGGAGCGCCATCTTGACCTCGTCTGATGCTCCTAGTCCAGTTAGAGAAACTGAAAACACACATAGGAAATTTTAACCACAGTAAAACACTCATACCTGAGTTTCTTTCTTTCTTCCTCTCTCTCTCTCTCTCTCTCTCTCTGTCTTTCTTTCTTTCTATTTCTTTTTTTCCTTCACATTGCTCAGTGAACATGGGGAATATTTTGCATTTTAAAAGAATTGTTTTCAAAGAGCAAACAGAGTTCACTGTCAGCGAATTAGTGACCCTCAATGAGTTTCCAGGGCTGAAAATCTTAACAGGAGGAAACTGTCCATCTCACTCTCTCAAAGCCTGGGTGGATTTGGGATACTGGAAAAGTTTGACCTTTTGATTAGCAGCAAAACAAACTACAGACAACTCCATCAGAGTTCCTTAAATGGATTCTAGTGTTTTGCAAAAAGCACAGATACTCAGCAGAGCCTTGCATAGCCAAACATTTTCCCTCAGGGCTATGCAAATAGGTTCTGTAATGAAAAGAATAGGTGCTGGGAAGCTCTGGCCCTTCTGAGATGAATATATAGGACGGTAGATCAAGAGGTGAAATTTGAACGCTTGAGTGATTCTCCTAATTTTATGGACTCACACACACGGAGGAAAAAAATCTGGTGGCAGGGTCACTGTGTGTCCAGTCCCAGGAGAGTGAGTCAACATTTTATTCTTCACAACAGCCTGCAAAGGTCACCACTACCCGGATTCACTCCAGGGAAACAAACGTGCAAACAAGCCTCCAACTACTTCAACAGAAATGGTTCTGAAAACCTCCTATCTATTGCTCAATGTGACTAGGAGACACGACTGTGGAAAATATAATTCACTCTGAAGATGCTCATTAGTCTTTAGATTATGTAAAATTACTTGTGGAAGTGTAATATTGGCCTTTAATTCATAACATGAAGGGAGAACTAAGTCGATTCGGTTGTTGGGAGCAGCGAGTATAGCTAAATATCATTTAAATATGTGATGGATGCACTTCTTTTATGTGAGGGATGATGTTCGTGAGGGTGTCACACACAGGCCGTGCACTGCACAATTCCAAGTCACCTTTTACTGCACCTCTTCCAATCATGCACATTAGATAATGCCAGCACATATATTTTTCATCTGCAAATAGATTTCAAAGCACTGAGGTTCATATTCCGGGCTATACAGAGTAAACAGTGGTTAGATCAGATAGTGGTTAGAAACACACAGTAGTCAGACTACCAAAGTTTATATCTGAACTTGGCCCTTTAGCCCCGTGGAGTGGCTTGACTTCTCTATGCCTCAGTCTCCTTAATTGGAAAATCAGTCTACTCAGAGAGAGAAGCTGCCAGGATGAAATGAGATGATACAAGTAAAATACGTAGCATAGGGCCTGGCAAAGACCCAGTAAGTGTTAAATCATACAACTACAGGAGACAGCGTCTCCCTTTAGTACAACCATGATGGTCGGGAATGGTTTAAAAAAGTGCTGTGAGTTGTATTATCATAATTCTGTCTTAAGAGTGAAAGAAATCATTATCTCTGAATCGTTTACATATCCAGCAAAGACAGTGAAACCTTGTCTCACTTACTTTGGTTACGTGGTCAGTAAGTACTGTCTTTGGACAAAGACATTATGCTGGGAAAGTAGAGGGTCTGTGAAGGAGAAGAGGTCTCTCACTGGGAGAGATTGACACAATGACCATAACGATGGACTTGAGCATGGCAAAGGTCATAAAGATGGCGCAGGACAGTACAAGGTTCAGATCTATGGGTTGGTCATTGGGTTGCTATGAATCATAGTTGACTAACAGCAAAAGTGTGTATTTTTTAAAGCTGAAAACTACCAACAACTCATTAATGCTTTTGGAAAAAAAGAAAAGCAGTTTTAGGACCGTAACTAAGTTTAAAAGAGCTTACTGTAGAAGTTGGATAAACTCTGTTGAATAATTTTAGTTCTAATTATAACTGAAGACTACAGAAATACAGGAATGTTCTGATTATTGATGGGAATTTAAAAAGTTTTCGAAATACAGAAATGTCAAGCAGGAACTGTAAAAGTGATTTTATCTTCTTACTTACCCCACTTTCTTTAATTTCAGGTGGCACTGAATGCTTACTAGAAAGGTAACTGAATTTGTCATTGGGGCAATCAAACATTCATACAAAACTACTGTTAGAAATGCTAATAAAGTGGCTTTTAGCACTGATGAATGCACTTTTTTAATGATTCTCAGTTTTATTATAAATTAGAATTGAGATTTTTCTTAGTCCTAACGACCCAAGAAAAACACGAAGACATCTGAAGTGTGTGGACTGACCTGTGTTAGTCTAAGACTGATTGGGAAGTCAATAGTGTGATCTCTTTCTGGTCTTGACAGGTTAGTGTCCTCATCACTACACCTTCCTCCAACCCACCATACTCCTACAATCTCCTCCAGAAGGCTCTTCCAATGGCCAAGAGCCCATTGTCTTTGCTGACCAGTTTCCAAGATCTGAGAAACCTGTACCCTTCGATAGCTCACCTGGGAGAGCGGAGGACTGTAGACAAGGTTTGTGTGAGAGATGAAATGTGAAATTCTGCCCTGAGGCTTGACATTTGGTTTTAAAGGCTAAAGATCATGTCAAAAAGGTATCTTCTGATTGCCTTCTTTGTGCGTCCGCTTGTATCTTTTCTACAGAAACTAAGTAGGCTTCCTTCTAAAAGGTATCTCTGGTGCCCTGGTCCACAGGGAGTTACACTGCTAAACCAAAGGTAGTGCTTTATGGTGGTTCTAATCCACCAGAGGTTTCACTGGAGAAAGATGGGCAGTCTTCTCCATGCAGTTTCCAGTCTCCAAAAATCTGCTGGAAGATCACCTCTGAGTAAATACATTTGATATTCTGTTAAAATGGTAAGTTTTCTGGAAAAAAGGTGATCCCTGTCTCTGCTATCTTCCCCTCTGCCCCTACTTCAGCCTGTCTTCTCTCTCAGAGGTTAGGCCTCTCTGTGAAGGAGTGAAGCTGGCTGAATGAAAGAAAAACCCTGGCTTTAGGAGGAGCATGAGTAACAGCTCATCATCAGGATAATGGGGAGTAAAGCACCTAGACATAATGAAAAGGTAAGCCTTAACCGGTCACCTTTCTCCCAGCAATAAGAGGAGGATGTGTCTATAATTTCTAATCTGTAAAGAAAACCCTGGAGATTTGAAATTCTATATGACATATTCACATTTAAATTGTTGGCACAAATTAGAAAATTTTAAAATATTGTCTGATAGGCACACTGAAAAACCTTCCAAGCATAGGAGCCGTGATTGTGTTACCGAATTTCTTTTAAATAATTGTTTAGGATACATTAGATTGCCTATTTTATTGATTTCTGATAAACTCATTCAGGCAGAATGCCTAAGGCATCATCAATGGGCTATAATACTTATTGTACAGACACACATATTCCATTCCATATGTCAGAGTGGAAGTATGCTCCAAAGAAATGTCTGTGATTGATTTTTTTACAAGTGGATCACCACGGCTTTTTTCTTTGGGATCTCTGGGGAGAATCGAACTGCCAACCTTTTGATTAGCAGTGGAGCACTTTAACCCTTTACACCCCCAGTGACTCCAGGCTAACATTAAAATACTGATTATAGTGAATAACAATAAGCACACAGTGAGATTAAGCTTCAATGGTAAATATTTCAACTTGTCAGGTAATAAATGTTTAAGTCGGAGAGTAAATTGTAATAAGATGGTCAATGCCTATTCTATTCAGGAGAGGAACTAATTCTAGTTGTTGTTGTTGTTGTTGCTATATGCTGTTGAGTCACCCACAACTTATAGCAACCCTGTGTACAACAGCCCTAAACCCTGTTCTGTCCTGTGCCAATTGCACTGTCTCCAACACACTTACCCCCATTATACCTATCACCGAATCAATCCACCTTATAGAGGGTCTTCCTCTCCTGTGCTGTCCCTCCACCCTCCCAAGCATGTAGACTTCCTTTGAAAATAGCTTCCTTTGTCACTCTTGTGTATCATTAGCCAAAGTATGGCTGACCACTGAATGACTAACTGGCCAGATGGATCTGAAAAATTGAAGAAAATGAACATTTATTCAATTTCTACTATCCACATACTGTTTACTCTGCATTCTCACTTCTGTTTTAAAAATAACTCTAAAATTTTGTTATAATTACTGGCAGCCTACTGGCAAGAAGCTGTGCTGCAATCCTGAAGGCACATGGTTTGAATCCACCAGCTGCTCCGTGGGACATGATAGCTAATCTCTTCCTGTGTGATTTAAGGCCTCTGAAAACCCATCTAAGAGTCAGTTATGGGTTTGTTCCTACTTGATGGTCCACAATAACAGCTCATCTTTTAGGTATTCATTTGGAGAACTCTTGTCTAATTCCTTTGTACCATGCTTTTCTATTGTACAGCGAGTTTTGTTGGCCTAGTGGGTAAAGAGTTATGCTACTATCCCAAAGCAGGCATCTGATGCCACCAGCTGTTTTGAAGATGAGCACTCTCCTGTGTAATTTACCATCTCTGCAAACCTGCTGGAGGGTCACTTCTAAGTCAATTGTGACTTGATGACAGTGAGACATCCCCCCCTTCCATTATAGACTCACTGAGTACTGATGAGGCCAAATATTAATACAAGAGCTAGTATAGCTGGCAATTATCACATCACATACACACACAGAGCCTTATAAAAAAAAGATAAAGTTGGTTGGGCAAGTCAGCATTAAACAAAGCTAGACAGAATGGTTCTCCATCTAATAACTCAAAGGGAAGAATTCCATGTTGATAGCAGATCCCTTCTCATTTTATCCAAGCCATCGCTGTGTTATTGTTAAGACTGCACATATTGTATATAGTAACTGGGATGTCAAACTTCCTTACTCTTGTATCCATCACACAAACAACAAAGGGTGGAGAGTGCAATGAAATAGGCAATGCAACTCTCCAGATCTTTCCAAGGAGGAATGAGGGTCCAGTTGGAACGGAAGCTGTCAATAGAGGCAGAGTGAAGATTAAAGAATAGTAAAATCGGCCCTGACCACAGAAGAAGTTGAGGATAGAGTGGAAAATGAAAATTGATCATGTATTTCTGTCATGGATGTGCCAATCGTGGTAATGGGTACCCATGGTGGACAGTGTTGACTGGAGCTTCCCGACTAAATCAAGCCTGGAAGCAGGAGCGGCATCCACTTCCAAAATGGCTTGCCTCCGGAAACTCTATGTACGAACAGTGCTCAGGCTGTTCGTTCATAGGGTCGCTATGAGTCGTCTACGACTAGACGGCATCAAACAACAACAACATCTGTCACAGCCTCAGAGTTAACAATCTCTGAGGAAACCTATCAACAGTGAAACATTTATTAAGACTTCCAAAAGTAGCAAACTATGGGGGTTTCTTTGCAGTGTCAAATGCAATCATGAAATAATGACATTTTCATCTCAAACCAATGTCACATAAATCCCAACTACTTTAAACTATTATCTTTTAGAAGATAGTGGAGAACTGGGAAATTTTTTACTATGCTCTACATATATCACTCTGAGTGAAAGCTGACTCAACGATACCTATCATCAGAACAGCATTGTATGAAGAACTCAAACTCTGTTCATGAACAATACTCACAGATATTTGTGGTGAATATAAAGAAATAAAAGTAGTAATCTTTGCTACAAAAAACTCACAATAAACAAAAAGGAGAGGATGGCAAGAGAATTGAGCCCCGAAAAAAATCACGTATTTTTTTAATCCTTTCTGGTTCATTTATTCATTTTTCTTTTAGTTCTCCTAGGATATAGCAGTCAGGAGATCAGGAGATATATTAAACTGGGAAAGTCTGGAGTCCTTTCCAAATTACTGAGGAGCAATGATGTCAGTTTGAAGACTAAGGCATGTCTTGTTCAAACTAAATCTTTGCAATCACTAGAGCTAGACAATGAATAAAGATGGCAGAAGAAAAATTTATACCTTTGAACTAGGGTGTTGGAGGAGAGTACTGAATATCACATTGACTGTGAAAGAACAAAGAGATGTGTCTTAAAGAAGGGGAAGGGATGGCAGAGAAGAGGAAGACCCTCAACCTGGTGGATTGACACAGTCACTACAGCAATGGCTCAAGTATGTCAGAGATTGTCAGGGTGGCACAGGATAGGACAAGATTCAGATCTGTTGTTCATAGGGTCTCTATGGGTCGTACTTGACTCCACGGCACCCAACAACAACAATTGGCATTTAACTTCCATGACTGCTTGAATTGCCTGTTTTCTATCTTCCTACAGGTCTGTTCTGGAGAAGGTGAAACCAAGTTTTTTCCTTGGAGGCTAGGATTTTGGAGTTCTGTATCAATATACTTTGAATAGGTGGCCAGGAGGAACTGGTCTATGAAAGACATCATGCTCAGAAGGGTAGAGGGACAGCACAGGAGAGGAAGACCGTGGATGAGATGGATTGTTACAGTAACTGGGAAAATAGGGGTAAGTGTGTCAGAGTCAGTGAGCATTCGGAGTTATTGTACATAGGGTCGCTATGAGTCGCAGGTGGCTAGATGGCACATAATAACAACATGTCCCCAGTCTACACAGGAGCACCTAACACATACCTAAGGCATAGACAGTCCTCACTAATATTGGGTACCTGCATGGATGACTAAATGACTTACTGAGTGACACAGATCATAAATATTATTATGGGAAAGTAGGGAAAAATCCTTGTGGAGTGGATAGCCAGAGGTTTCAAGGAAAGATAAGATGAGACAAGGGGCTTGGAAGCTGACAGAAGAAAGAAGGTGATTCTTTTGAGAAGAATAGCCTTTGCAAAAGGGCAAGATCTATGAGATGTTTGAGTACAAACTGGTACTCTGTCTCTAATTATTTTCTTTCAGTTGAGATTTTAGTGAAATTTTGTACATTGTTTCATATTTTCCTCTTGGCCCACCCACTCCAATTCACTTTTCTCTTCAGAAAAAAAAAATTTCCAATCCACTTCACTATGCAGCTCTTATTCTGGATTGTTGTCATGCAAATAATGCCTAATCATATATTTCTTTTAAGCAGTTTTTCCACTCGTCTGTTTCAATGCAGTGTACATTATTTATGCCCTCTTTTCTTAGTTACCCCCATGGACCCCGATGTCAGTCCTGTTTTATAACCATGGCATTATGTAGTATTTGTCCTTTTGTGACTGAGATATTTCACTCAGCATAATGTCCTCCAGAATCACCCATTTTTTATAATATTTCATAAGTTTCTTGTTTTTGAGTGCTGTCAGCAATTCTTAAAGAAGAGATTGGAAGTTATCAAACGAAGAACTGTCTAACAATGTTGGAATGAAGTTGTTGGAGTAAACAATTTTGTCAGAAAAAAATATCAGAGCTTTCGGACACAAGATCACACCTGAAATAAATGATAGTGTCAGTCAGAACTTTTAAAGTTCCTTCCATCCTCAGGGTTCTACATGATTTTGGTTTTTACTAAAGTGATTTAGAAAATCTTCTTAAAAGCTTTAAATTAGCTAAAACGGTACTTTGCCCTTTTTATTCTAAATCAAGAGAAAACTCAATTAACCAGAAGGGCTATTTTATTGTTTGTTTGATGAGACCATATTTCAACTGGCAGAGAAACAACTGTTCTACAATTTAACTCAAGGAGCGGTAAGGGTGACATTAAGGAGGGTTTTCTTCAGATTTCAGAGGATGATTAATCACTAAGTTTTGAAAGCATGTGATGGGACAAAGTATTTTTAAAGTACATAATAATTAAAAAAGCTTTTAGAAAAGTATCATTAAATAAATCTTAACCAATGAACACTCTCATCTCAAATAAGAGTCTCCCAAGAACTTCAAGTAAACATAACGATTATACATCCGATTTTGTGATAGGGGAAATGAATTTGCATGATGATTGTCAAGTATAAATTCCTTTTTTGGATGTTGATGTTTTGTCTAAACTTTCTAAACACATAGAACCAAAAGAAATCTTGATTCCAAATTTATATACACATGGACAATCAGCTGTGTTTCCAGGACTGTTCCAAGAAGCAATATTGATGGCATTCTCTGAGCGCCTTCTTTTACATAACAGAGTCTATTGCAAAACCTGCAATTCTCTGTCTGAGGACTTTTTACAACCTTTAGATGTTTGCCAGAAGACTGTCTTTTCATGGCCACATGCTCATGCTTGGCCTATGCAAAAACAGGGAAATAGTGGTAAGGACAACTCCCAGAAGAATGCTGTGACCAGTGATGAACAAAGGAATTGGTAGATAGAAAGCCCAACTTCGTTACCCCAGTTCAGCATTTCTCTGAGGCATGTTCCAGGCAGCGGCATGGAGGGCTAGTATCCCACTGCGGTAACTGGCACAGTAGAGCAGACTTTATGGGCTTCTTCCCATTTCCTGTCTCACTTCCCCACTCCTTTGCTGATGTTTCTTAAACATTCTAAATAAAGAATCCTACTTGAGTCCTTGTCTCGGGGTCTGCTGCTCGGAAACTCAGCCCTTTCTACCCATCTCCTGCTATTCTGAGACACCCAAGAAGTGTTTTGACAGGAACTTGGAAATGAAACAGAAAGAAATTAAAGTGGGATGAAAGGAAAGATTGGGTTGTTTGTTTGCTCTTTGTCAAACTTGGAAATTCTGCCATTTTCTTTTAATATACTGTAAAATATTCAAGTCCCTCTTGTGCTTCTGCAGACACTAGCTCTCCTTTCTAATTTAGACTTTTCAGGCTCTGGCTGGGATACATGAAATAAGAAGCCAGGAGGTAGGTCAATGAGAAACATTGCAATAAAAAAGAATTACTTACAGCTTCATAGTGTTTACCACATGAACCAAATATAGCGGCCTTCTTTTTTTTTCCTTTGAAGAAGTCATATGGACAGCGCTTATCTTGGCAAGTGAATGTGTTATTTCTACAGGGCATGATGACACTACATGGATCTAGATCAACTCCTGTAAAGATTTACAATCTAGAAGATCCTCCATCGCAAGAGATGGAATTAGCTCAACACTAGCTAACAGTAATAGATCAGTGTTACCTCAGAATCAACTTCCTGTCAGTGTGACAACACACGCAAATTCATACACAAGTACTTGCACGTGCGTACACAGATACCCACATTCACCATACAGATTTTAAAAGTCTGAATAAAGACAATGAATCAATGATCAATTCCCACTTTACAGTTCTGTCAAAGACATATGCTTTGTCTGACAAGGTTTGATATCTTAAGAAAAAAAGAATTTGGAGCCACTGGAAAATCAAAGACTGAAATTAGATTTGACCTTAATCAATCCTATTTAAAAATGAGGATATAAGACACTATTCAAAAGCAGGTTTGTCAGTTTGTCTCCTGAATTATGTGAATCAAGTGTTAAAGCTTGGCTAGAAGAAAAACAAGCACAGTGATGTGCCCTTTGAGTCAAGGGCATAATTCCCTAGATGCTACAGCACCAGAGTTTCTAACTAGATCTGTTGTTGTGGCCCTGGATTCGAAACTGACTTTCAGCTGACTCTCCAGGGGTTTTAAGAGACTGTAAAGGGCATGGGAGGAAACTGCCCATCTCTCTCCCAAGGAGCAGCTGATGAATTTGAATCACCTGCCTTTGGATTTGCCCTGCAGCCCCTTGTCCATTAGGCCACAAGAGCTCTAAAGCTAGTCTTCTAAAATAGACTGCTTGGCAGGAGCACCGATTTTGCAAATTACAACCTAACTTGTGAGGGACTGGAGAGCATAATGTTGAGTGAACTAACTCAGTCCCACAAGGACAAATAGTATATAAACCATTATTGTAGAATCAGTATAAGGAGCCAAGGGAGCAGAGGGTGGAAGTAGAGGGATGAGGATGTGTGGGGGGCTGGGGGGTGGGAGGAATTAATCATGGAGTTGTACAATTTGATGGAGGGTGTGAGGGAAATCGGAAGAATCTGTTCTTGGAAACAATGTATTAGAATTTTGTAAATAAACTAGTATTTAAAAAAAAGAAAGAAAAGATAAAAGAAAGGAAAAATTTACTGCTTGGACATTTTGAACATGGAAATTAATTCTTTATATATTTTATAATTATATCTTACGAATTAGATGATCAAGATTTCGAACAAATAGATGACTATTCTGGTTATAAATGAGTATATAGATGCACTTTAGCATTCTAAGACATCATATTACTCTGAGTAAGTTGCTAGTTTTCTAGTGATTTAAACATAAATTGTAAACACATGGGCACATAAAGAGACTGAAAATTGTGGTTTATAAAGAGGAAAAAAAATCAATCTAGTTAGTTATTTTCCTCACTAATTTTATGCACAGATACAGCTATAGAGTTACGAATGAATCGTAGGGTGTGTCTATTCCCACTGTGGAGGCTGGAAGCAGTTCTGACCAGAATTAACTGGTGACGGTAGAGAAACTTGGCTGGCGACAGGGTTGAGGTAATCAGACACTGAAACCACTACAATGCACCTGTCTTCTGCTCTATCTCTCTGCCACCTTACACATGGGCAGAGGTTAAGAAATGAGAAAGCTCCTTTCTAGATCACTAAAACCTGAGGCTGGGTTCACTTGCCACCTTCTGGTCTCAGAGAAGCACTTCCAAGTCTGGTCTAGAAACAGAATGTGGTCAATCAAGAAACACTGGGCACGACCTCGTAGTTGCACGCATGCCCCAGCTCTTCAGCTGTCACCCAGGCTGGGAATTTGAGCCTGAGCAGTTGGTGAGAGGCCTTCTCCACAAGCGGGCTGCCTCTATCTGAGCCAGTGCAGATCTGAGCCAAAGAAGATGTTTCTGGCCTTGTCTAAAGTTTGAGAGTTGCCCTTTCCTCACCACTGTGATGAACAAGAAGGAAGAGGCCAGCCAAAGTCAGTTTTGCTAAGGCCAAGTTCTTGCCCATCAAAAGCAGATGTATTGCACTACTCACCAGGGAAGGCCAACAAGCCACAGTGCAAGCGTTATCTGCTTGCTTCAGCCAGTGGCAGGGAGGCCAGCTAAGATACTTCCTAGCCATTTATCAAAATCCTCTAACATATTGTAGCATTTAGATAGGAATAACAAGGCTGAGACCAGTTCTGTTCTGTAACACTCCGTTATTAAGAAAGCAAATTCTGGGTCCACCCCACTTTACGTCTCTGGGCATAAAAGAACAGACAGAAAGTCTAACATCAGGCCACAGCCTTTTCCTGTGTACAATAAAATCGAGTCTGACTGACTCTTCTTCTAACATACATACACATACTTTTAAACAGCCCTTTCCCTCATGAAAGGGCCTGGCTCACCAGTCCCCGGCCCCGAACTAGCAGGAAGGTTCTATGGAAACAATGGGGCCATGGGTGAGATAAGGGCAGGAGATGCGTTGTTCAGAGGAAATGAAAAGCTCTAAAGCCCAAAGCATTTCCCTTCATTTTTTCCATTTTATTCCCTTGAGGGTAAGCAGCTGGATGTTCTCAGGGTCAGAGCTGACTGGCTTATTACAAAAAATTCATCCTACCTTTAGATCAGTTCAGGCACTCTGCTAGAACAGTTGACTCAATTATTCCTTAAACCAAAGCAGATACAGGCCAAAGCTGCTCGCCCTTGACCTCTAGGGAGCAATAAGAGCAAAGAGCTTAGGGCATTTGGGGTTCCAACAGCTCTTGCTTTCTCCACTAAAGAGAGTTCTCCTGTTTTTGACTTATGTTAAATGAGGCTGCAGTAACTGAGTTTTTACGCAGACATGGAAAGGACTGAATCTCTGATGGTGTACACATTTAAAAGAGCCTTACTGGTGAAATGGTTAAGCTAAATGGAGGGTTGAGGGTATAAACCCATCGGCTGTTCCATGGCAGAGAAAACTGGTGACCTGCTTTGGAGAAAGTGCAACCAGAGTGCTTCTTAGAGGCAAGGATGATGAAGTTCATCTTATAAACTTGAGACATTTT
This sequence comes from Elephantulus edwardii, assembly GCF_000299155.1. Lineage (NCBI taxonomy): Eukaryota > Metazoa > Chordata > Mammalia > Macroscelidea > Macroscelididae > Elephantulus > Elephantulus edwardii. The sequence goes on along the minus strand of NW_006399849.1, from coordinate 7,043,231 downwards.
GTTAGGAGGGACTATTTCTTGGAAAGGGACATCATGCTTGGGGATTAGTGAAAAAGAGAACGAGATGAACAGGAGCAATGACTGCAGCAATAGACTCAAGTATATCAAAGACGATGAGGACGGCACGGGATAGGACAGGGTACACATCTGTTCATGGGACAGCTTTGAGTCCTATACGCCTCACTAGCACCTAATAACAATGACAATTCCAAAGACATTACAGTCCAGAATGCTGTCATATATGATCGCTATGAGTCAGAACTGATTTGATAACACCCACCACTACCATCTTAAGAAAGAATAAATAGATAGGCTTGCACACATAATAACTCTTCCAGTCTTAATACAACAGAGCCATTTTGATAAATTCAATATGACTTATTGACAAATGTACTTAAACCCGGTGAATTGTTCCAAATTTGCATTATCTTTCAGATTAGAAGTTTATGGAATTAAGAAAAAAACTAATTTAATCTAAGGTTCACATGATCCAGGCCATGGTCTTCTCAATCACTTGCTTTGCATCAGAAAGCTGGACAATGACTAGGGATGATAAAAGGAGAATTGATGCCTTTGAGCTGTGATGCTAGAGAAGAGTACTGAATATGCCATGGACTACTATAAGAATACACAGGTTCATCCTGGAGAGGGTGAAAACAGGCTGCTCCTTGGAGGCAAGGATTCTGAGGCTTCGTCTGACATACTTTGGACATGTTACAAGGAGGGATCAGTCCTTGGAGAGGGACATCATGCTTAAGATGGTGGAGGAACAGAAAAGAGAGGAAGACCCTAGATGAGTTGGAATGACTCTGTGACTGGAATAATGAGGGTATATGTGTCAGAGATGATAAGGTCAGAGCTGTTGTATATTGGGTCGCTATGAGTCATATGACTTGACAGTGATGAGTATATATGAGTCGCTATGACTTGACAGCTCTTAACAAAAACAACAACAATCCAACCATAGCTGTGGGTTCTAACTTCTACTCAATTTGGTCCTGTAGGACAGACTAGAACAAACCTTAGGGTTTCTGTAGACCTTTACAGAAGTTGAATTTCTATCAAGGAGCGACTGGTTGGTTCAAACTTCTGACTTCTTGATTCCCAGTCAACTGCTTAATCACTCTGACACTAGGATTTCCCTTTAAGCCATTACCTTTCTCTGCATGTTATTTCCATTTTATAGATGAGAAAACTGCCATTCAGGACAGTTAATAATTTACTGTGGTCATTTAGCAAAGAGCCCATATCTATTAACTGGCAAAGATATAAAATGGCATTTTGTTACAGAAAATGAATTAATTACAAGTGCCTTTTAAAATTTTGTAAAGAATAGCAATATTTATTCCCTGTGCAATAGCTACTTGAAAAATCTCATGTAAACTATGAAATGAAAGCTGAGTGAAATAGCTTCAAACCAAAGATATCATTGGGAATAACAGCGGCAAAAAAAGGTTCAAAAAGTGGGGAAACAGAGCTTAGTACAAGAGTACAATTAGAGACTGATTACAATTTAGGGAATGGAGAAGGAATGCTGCTATCGTTCTTGGGTACAGCTGAGTCAGGTAATACTCAGTGTCTCTATGAACAACAGATGTGAACCCTGTCCTATCCCGTGTCGCCCTCCTCATATCTGACACACTTGAGCCCACCGCTGCAGTCACTGTGCCAATTCATCTTGTTCAGGGTCTTCCTCACTTTCCACCTTTCTAAGCACAATGTCCCTCTCTAAGAAAATAGCTTCTATCCACCTGCCCAAAATATGTGGGACGAAGCTTTGTCCTCTTTGCCTCCAAAACCCATTCTGGCTGCACTTTATCCAAGATACATCGTGTTTGTTCTTTAAGCAGTTCATGGGATATTCAGCATCCTTCTCTAACACTTATATAAAGAAATGCTGTTGTGTCTGAGGACTGTCCAGTCAGCACTGACCCAGAGCTGACCCCCCCAGGGGGTTTCAGAGGCAGTTAATCGCATAAGGGAGACTGCCCATCCTTCTCCCTTGGAGCAGCTGGTGGCCTCGAATCGCATGCCTTCGGGATTACAGCACAGCTTCTTGCCACCAGGCCACTAGAGCTCCCTAGGCCTCTGTTGTTATGTGCCGTTGAGTGGCTTGTGACTCATAACAACACTATATACTATAGCCTTACATCCTGCTTTATCCTGTGCCAACCTTATTGTCTCTGACACACCTACCCCCATTGCTCCAGTCACTAACGCCCACCATATAAAGGGATAGAGAATTAAAGAACTATTGTGTTACAGCATCTGAACGATGGGCAGCATTATGTCACCATCTCATAATTAACAAAAGAGAAGAAATAAGCTATGTACGTATAACTTTCTTCATAAGAAAACGGCTGTCACAATACTTGAGCTCAATCTATATATAGAACAATTTTTTCAAACTTGCATTTTTAATGAATTAGTGACATTCTCCTTCCTTTGTTTTAATGAGAGGGATGGAATATCCTCTATGCTTACTGTGCCACTCATTAAGACAATACACAGGAAAATGATCAAATGCTAAGAATTTTTAATGTAACCTCCCCAAGTCCTTGCTTTCTAACTCCTTATAATTAAATGACAATGAAATTAAGCTTAATCATAGAGATAGTGTACTTAAACACAGTGAGTGCACTTAAACAGCATGCTAATTTCAAATATGAGAAAGTAATTTTACATATTTCCCCTCCCCAGAAGCTTTGGTTTTTCTCCTTAAAAATGATAATATAATTTAGCTAAAGCAAAATACACTAAAGAACAGAGTTTGGTATTGATTCAAATCTCTAAGGATTTGAATTCTAATTTGTTTTAACAACAGAAAACAGGTCTGCTTGTCTGATATAATACTTTTAAAGCAAATGGAATCCATCATGCATGAAAAACTTATCTCTGACCTTTAATGGTAATTTTACTAATTGAAAAATAGTTTCAAATGCTTACTTGTGGAAAGGAAACAGATTTTTGCTCCCAGTCGGTAGGCTCAAGCTTAGCTAACAGTAATTTTCCATTGGTGGGAGGAAAAAAAAATCACAGTAGTTCTGTAGCTCTGGTTGGTTGTAGATGGATCCTATAGACATTTCAAAGATCGTTCTGCTTTCATTCTTTAGGGTGGGTAAAGCCTCAACTAATCGTCTATAAAGAAATGTTCCAATATTTTTGCAGTGACCAATAATTATGGCATTTGGTATAGCATAGTCACTGTTTATATATTTTAGGAGAGCAGAAGAGTCAATGCCTTTGAATTGTGATGTTGGAGAAGAGTACTAAATATGTCACAGCCAGCCAGAAGAACAAACAAATCTGTATTGGAGAAGTGTAATCAGGGTGCTCCTGTGGGGTAAGGATGGTGAAACGTCTCACATGCTTTAGGTATGCTGTTAGAAGAGACCAGTCCCTGGAAAATGACATCATGCTGGGAAGACTGGAGTGTTAGAGGAAGATCCTTAGCCATGTGAACTGACGCAGTGACTGTTACAATGAATGTTCCACAGCCGAGATGAGAAGGATGTCCCGGGATAGGGCAAGGTTCAGAGCTGTTATTTATAGGTTTGCTATAAATCATAACCAACTTTATGGAACCTAACAATAATAATACAGCTTATGCATTTGTAATATTTATCTAAGCTCTATTAAAACTCTCCTGGGAGATACAATGAAGTGCTCTGTTCTGAAATTGTGTCCAACACATGCTGCAGTAAGAGTGTACCAATGAATTCCCAAGTTTCCGTATCAGTAGAAGTTTTAATGGTGTATTTTTCCAATGCTGACGGGAAGGCTGCATTCCACACCTCGAACCAGTTTGGCAGGAACAAAAAAGAAAAGAAAAAAGAAAACAAACAAAAAAGGAAAAACCAACACACCAACAGAAACTAAAATGAAATAAACCTCTCTATACCACATCTAAAGCAGTGAAGCAAAACCATCATCAAAGGTCAGTAGAAGAACCACCCAGTCCACACCCATAAGTGCTAGGATCCTCTCGGTCACATCACTAGCCCCTCATTTCTGAGTTTCCTGTGGTCCACCTTTCAATCTTACTCTCTCATTTTCTACAGTTCAGTAGTAGCCAATTGAAAAGTGATGTGTGCATGTGTGTGTGTGTGCCTCTCCCATCGCCACAGAATCCACTCTTAGCTGACCCTCCAGTGGGCTTGCAAGGCTATAAATCCATCTGGAGGAGATTGCTCATCTTTCTTCCACAATGCGTGCATATAATCAAATTCATTTTTTAAAGAGAAGATATATTGTTGAGGTTTGAAAAATATAATTGTGCTTTCAATCCACCAGCTTACTCGTTGGAGAAAGATGGGCACTCTCCGTAAATAAAGATTTGCAGCCATGGAAACCCAATGGTGGGTCAAAATTAGTGGGGTTCAACTTGATGACAACGGAGGAGTTACCTGATACTTAATAAAAACTACAAGGTGGTGCTAAAGTCTAGAAATCTAGGATAGTATACATTATATTAACAAAGATGTCCTGAGTCTGTAAAAATAAAAACAACAACAACAAAATGCCACATTTCCAGACATCATTGAAATTCTATATGCAAGGATAAACTAATATTTAGGAAAACATTTCTACACAGAAAAACAGGGTAAAATGTTGTCAACCATAAAAATGCATTGAATTTTAACTCAAAGGCATTTATTCATAATTATACTTATTTGATATAATTAGTTATGCATGTTAAGTCATTGGTAGCAGAAAAAATCTTTAAGCAAGCTATTTGCTATTTGCATTGTTAATACTTTTCAACATAAAAATTATTAATAACATGTATTGAGATAAGATAAACCTGAGTTTTGATTATTGAGGAAAGAAAGCAGTTTAAAAATCTATTTAAATAATATAGTTTATCAGGAATAACAATGGACTTCTAAAAATCATAAGATTAAGGAACACATTTTTCTCTGAACTTCTCTCCTCCTTTTTTCTCCCCTCTCTTCTTTCTGCATTCCTTCCTTCAGTGTTTGCCCTGGTGACATAGTGGTTAAAACATTTGATGGCTAACCATAAGGTCTGAGGGTTGAGCCAACCAACCCCTCCATAGGAGAATAATGTGGCCATCTTCTTCTGTAAAGATTGTTGCTGTTAGGTGCTGTCAAGTCGAGTATAACTAATAAATAGAAACCCTATGAACAAAAAAACCTGAACCCTGTTCTGTCCTGCGCCATCCTCACACTTCCCAACACACAAAAATCCAATGCGGCAGTCACTGTGTCAGTCCACCTAGCTGATGGTCTTCCTCTCCTTCACTGACTCTACAATCATCCCAGCATCATGTCCTTCTCCAAGGAATAGTCCCTCCTAGCAACATGCCTGGAGTATGTGACACAAAGCTTCATCATTCTTGCTTCCAAAAAGCACTATGGCTGCATCTTTTCTAAGACATATGTTTGTTCTCTTGGCTGTCCCTGGGGTACTCAGTGCTCTTCTCCAACATCACAGCTCAATGGTGTCAATTCTTTTCCTGTCATCCTTATGCATTGTCTAGTTTTTGGATGCATAGCAAATAATCAGAAAGACTATGGTCTATGACACTTCTTAGTCCTCAAACTGACATCATTACTTATCAGCCTCTAACATCATATAGGGTGGCTCTATGCTGTTCTGCTGGATTGCTATGAGGCAGACTCAATTCTTAACTAGGGGTTTGGTTTCTGATTTTCCTTCCTTTTTATTTCTTCATTCACCAACCTGTCAACCAGGGTCCAATTATTGCCTGAAGATATTTTTACTTTAAAAAAAACAAAACAAAATAATCCTAATTAAACCATTTACAGTCAATATAGTCCATAGGTTATTGTGCTGTTAATCCAAAAGTAGCGTTTTTCTGGCCATTTGAATACATTAGGGCCCCTCAAGAGAAAGATGGGATTTAATTTATAAAAGAATAAATGTTGTTGTTGTTGTTAAGTGTCATCGAGTCGAACATGACTCATAGAAATCCTATGAACAAAAGACCTGAACTCTGTTCTATAACTATCGCCATTTCTCTACTTTTACAGAGTTTTCAGAGGCGTGTTGTTTAGGAAGTGGATGCTATTCTTGTTTCCAAGGCTATCTCAGTCTGAGAGCTGCACCAAACACTGTCTATCCTGGGTAACCATTATGGCATTTGACACACCAGTGGCATAGTGTTCAATATCACAGCAACCTCAAGTTCATTCAGTACAGCAAATTGACAGACCAGTGCTGTATCACTTAGAAGAATGTCCATCCCACAGTTAACACCAGGCACAAAGGCAGCAGGCCTGAGGGCCCTATCATCTTTGAAATACAACGCCTACATCCAGGTCCTGGTTAACTCTAAACAAGAAGTTTCCAGCCTGCAGCACATCATTAGCTAAACCCAGCAAATCCAATCAGCTCACACACAACAGAAAAAACCCAACCAAACAGTCCACACTTGACCCTGACCAAAACAAGAGAACCTACCATCCAGAATCCAAATGCTTCACACTATTTTTTAAATATGGCCTCATGCTTCTTTTTCTTCTCCTTCTTTGTGGTGTTGTGTTTCCCCCATTCCTATCCTCCCCTCACCTTCCCCCCTTTTCCTCAAGGTCTCCCTCAACATGGAGGAAAGTCTGGAATGGAGAAGTGGTTATGAAAGAGAAGTCAGAGCTGTGCCTAAAATGTCTATAGGAAGAACAGAATAACAATCACACATTCTTATCTTGGTGGTGTTGAGAGGAAAGCTTCCTGAGAAGATCTGGTAGTCTAGTGGTAAGAAGCTGTACTGTCCACCTGAAGGCATATGGCTTGAGTTCTCCGGACACTTCACAGGAGAAAGAGGCAATCTCCTCCCATGGTAGGAGATTTAATGCCTCTGAAAACACACTAGAGGGTCAGCTATGGGACAGTTCCAAGTCAACGACACACAACAACAGCAACCTGGAGTGGTCTCCAGGCAGGGGTCATTGTCAGTAGCACTAAAGTCACAGAAGGAAATGAGAAAATTGCTGAGTGGAATTGCGAAGTATAACCAACAAGAAAGAAATCCCTTGGCATATTATAGCAGGACATCATTGGTGTCCACATTAAAAGAAAGGCAATATCCATTAAGGGCTTGAGTAAACTTTGTAACAAATGAATTGCATTAATCCATGATATTTATTTGGAAGCAGGAGTGGCATCCACTTCCTAAAAAACATACCTCTGGAAACTCTATGAACTTGGATAAATGTTGATAGTTAAGGAAAGGCTTCAGGCCTTTTGTTCATAGTGTCGCTATCAGTCATGCTCAACTTGATGGCAATCAACATCAAAAACAAGATATTTAATGTAATTAAAACAAAATTTCTGTGAATTATTGTATAAAAAACGATTATGATTTCTACATCTTCAATGAAATAAAAAAATAACTTGTCGATTAAAAAAGAAGGTGATCTGAGAACAGACAGGAAACACACACACACACACACACACACACACACACACACACACACCCCTGGTAAGGTCTTCTCAAATACCATGTAGCTGCTGGTGCTTGTGAATTTATGGACTGACTTAATGCAATCACATATTTCCTATTAGGAATTTTTTTTAAAAAAATAGGTAAAATGCTCGCTTATGTAGCAACTACGTGTTTGTTGTTTTGTTGGGTTTTTTTTTTATAGTAATGAACATGTATAGAGATTTTGGATTTCCATTCATTGACTGTTGCATTTTTCTCCCTGCCCACCCCTTCCCCCGAGTTGGCTCTTCTCTTTGAAAAGTAAGATAAAAATTCCTTCATTAGTACACCTTCCCTCTACTCTCCCCCTGCTGTCCCCCCACCCCCACCCCAAGTACACTCCACTATGCAACCTTAATTCTGGACTCTTGTCATATGTAGTAATTTGGCAGTTACATAGTTTGAGGATATCTTCAAGTTTCAGGTATGCAACTTATTAGCAGTGCAATGATGGGAAAGAATGTAACCTCCACGGGTCACATATTTTCTGAGAACGAATTAAGACACTCTCCTTGTCTTTCAGTTTGTAGTAACACAATAGTGGCAGCAGTGCTTCCACAGAAAACTGCCAGAAATTCAAGCCAGAATGAGCAGAGGATGTGGAATGAGGGATATCATTGCTGATGTCAGATGGATCTTGGCTGAAAGCGGAGAAGGCCGGAAAGATGATTATCTGTGTTTCATTGACGATGTAGAGGCATTTGACTGTGTGAATCATAACAAATGATGAGTAACATTATGCTCAGGCAGAACCCTTACACGGATGAAAAGGCAGCCATTCAAATAAAACAAAGAGGCACAGTGGTGGTCAGGAAAGGTGTGTGTCAGGTCCCTGTGTTTTCATTCTACCAGTGGAAACTGTATGCTGAGCATATAATCTGAGAACTGGACTACATGGAAACTGCACCAGCAGGGCTAGAGGAAGTCTCATTAACAAATTTGCTTGCTGAAAGTGAAAAGGACTTAAGTACTTATTGATAAATACTAAAGGCTGCTTCCTTCAGCAAGGATTACACCTTAACACAAGTGAACAAAAACCTCTAGACTGAGCCAGTTTGCAACAAAATGTGAAACAGAGAAAAGATGGAAGTTGCCAAGGATTTCCTTTTCCTAGGATCCACAATGAAAGCAGTAGTCAAGAAATCAAAGGACATATTGCACTGGGTAAATGCGTAGCAAAAGACTCCTTTAAAATATTAAAACCAAATATATCCTTTTGAGAACTAAAGTATGCCTAGCTAACGCTGTGATATTTTCAATTGTCTTTTACACATGTAAAACCTGGACAATGAGTAAAGAAGATGGAAGAAGAATTGAGGCCTTTGAAGTATAGTGTTGCCAAAGAATACTGAGCGTGCGGTGGATTGCCGTAAGAATGAACAATTCTTTCTTAGAATCAGTATATTCAGGATTCTGATTGGAAGCAAGACTGGAGACACTTAATCTCTTGCACTTTGGACTTTTTATCAGGAGGGATCAATTCCTGGATGAGGACATCATGCTAGGTAAAGTGCAGGGACAGCAACAAGAGGAAGACTTTCAAGGTGATGAAGTGACAGTTGCTTCAACAATGGGCTCAGACAAGGCAAATATTGTGTGGATGGCACAGGAATGGATAATGTTTAATTCTATTGTATACAGGGTTACTCTGAGTCAGACTCAACTCAAAGGCACCTAATAAGAACAACATTGGTGTAATAAGTAACACAGTGTCTCGGTTTGGCATTTATAATCAATAAATGACAAACTGTGGTAACAAGTCAAGAACTACTTAACGAAGACAGTGCAATAATTTTTAAAAAACTTCTTTCATTCTTAGCATTCAGCAATGTGAGATACACAGACAATATGCATCTCTAATGAGTTCTCAGGGAATAGATGACCCTGTTGAATGAGACCAAAAGCAACCACTCTTGCGTGCTGTATAGTATTCCATCGTATAGTATTCCACACTATAATTTCTCAATCCATTCATTTGTGTTTGGACATATGGGCAGTTTCCACATTCTTATGATGATGAATAACACTGCTATGAACATTGATGTACAAGTCTCTGTTTGTGCCTCAGTTCCTATTTTCTCAGGACACATTCCAAGTAGTGGAATAGCTGGATAATATGGAATTAAATTACTACCTAACTTGGAAAGGACTGGAGAGAATTATGCAGGTGAACTAACTCAGTCCCATAAGGACAAATGCTGTATAAGACCATTATTATAGAAATATGTAACTAGTAAAACATTTATGAGATTCCAAGAAGGAGAAGGGAAGCATAGGATGTGTGGGTGGAGAGGCCTAATCATAGGATCACACAATTTGATGGGTGAAGAGAGGAGTGGGTTCAGAAAATGGGAAAGATGTGGTATGAAAAACAATGTATACAGATTTTCTAAGTAAACCAGAATAAAATAAAAGCTGTAGATTGTTATTTTTTTTTAAAGTAACTACTCATGGCCATAAACTGAGATGCTAATAAATGGCTCTGAATCTGAACAGTAATTAAGCAACACACTAAAATGCACTCTGGGTCCTTGTTATCCCTTTGGAAAATGCAAGCATAGGGCAAAAATGAAGCAACTTTCAGTAATATTGAGATCACTCTCCCAAGTTCTTTTAAGAAGTCCATTGGGCACTCCACTACTGAGAAGCCTGGTGTTCTCGAAGCTTCATGACTGGTCGAATCCCAGGCCATCTCAGATTTTCATCTATTCTGGTATCATGGGTTAGATTATTGCTTCCTGCCTTGTCTGCTTCTTCTTCCACCTGCTCCAATGACACTTGATTTGCTATATGTTTTTGACAGAAATAATATTACCAGTCCAGGAAAAACAACAGGAAACTGAAGGACAAAGTTAAAGGCAACCTACAGCCTCCAGCAGTGATTCAAGCCCACTAACAGAGATTTTGTGATTACTTGCTATGTTGCACTGTTGTAATAATAACTAATACACCATGCAACAAAACTAATGCAGATAATAGTCATGATTTTCTTTTTAACTTCTAACGCCAAGAGCTTTGAGCAGCTCATCTAGCCCACAGACTTCCTCATTCAAACTAGCCCTATTAATCCAATCTCTTACCATTCCTTATATCTGCCATATAAAAAGGACTATGGCCAACCCCTTCATAATTTTCTCTTTCTCCAGTCTTTGCATATAAAATTTAACTTAATACTTTCATAAAATACATAATGTAAAATCTAACTTAATACTTTCATGAAGAACATTAGATTTAATCAGTTGTGGGGTTTTTTGTTTGTTTTTTTTTCTATTTTTTCCTTTTGAAAGAAGTACTTCTTTCTCTATATGCATTCTCCCTATTGTCTTAATTTTCAATTTATTCAGGAAATCATAGTATCTATAGTATAATTTTGGTGGCTAAGTGGTAAGAAGCTGCTCTGAAATCTCAAATGCACGTGGTTCGAATCCTGCAGTAGCTCTGCGGAGGAAGGAAAGGAAATCTCCTCCCAGGTAATTTAATGCCTCTGAAAATCCACTGGAAGGTCAGGTATGGGTCAGTTTTGACTCGAAGGCATATACCAGCACCACCCTCATAGTATAATTCACCTGTAATAAATTATCTCAATTTTTAGTTATCTCATTATCTGAGAGGAGCTCTAATGGCACAATGATTAAAATACTTGTTACAAACCAAAATATTGGTGGTTCAAATTCCTCAGCCCCTCTGCTGGAAAAAGATGCCAAATTTTGTTTGTAAAGGTTCATTTATAGCCTAGAAGCCCTGCAGGGCAGTTCTATGCTATCTTCCGGGGTCAGTGTTAGTTGGAGTCTACTTGATGCCAATGAGTTTGGGTTTTGATTTAACATCTGAAAATGTCTTAAGGACAAATATATGCCTCTATTGAAGACAGATTTTTTTTCACCCCTAATTGCCTTTGATTTAGATCTGACTCATGGCCCTTCTATGTATTTTTTTAACTATCCTGTGCCATTTTCATGACCCTTCAAACTCATTAGAACTTCATTTTTAAATTCTGATTTTTAGTGAAAGGCTACAGAAAGGTTGGCTTTTCATTCAGTGACACACATTTTCTTCTCTCTCCATCTCCAGCTCACTTTGTCATGCATGTCTATGGGGGAACGGCTGGTCTGATGGTAAAAATTTGCTCTGTCAACTCTAAATCCAAATCCATCAGCTGATTCTTAGGAGAAAAATGGCTAATCTCCTCCCATGTGATTAAAAACCTTTGAAAAGTGCCTTGAGGGTCAGCAATGAGTCGGTTCTGACTTGATGGTATACAACAAAACAAAAGCAGTAATTCAGGTCTTGTTCCAGAATCTTGTAATACATATAATTCTTAACCAACCATTCCTTCCTATTCCGGGGCAGTGTTCATTATCTAGCTATTCTCTTTCTCTTCTCCTCATCCCCTTGCTCCTATGTTCATTCTACGTTTATACCAGCTATTTCATGGATTATTTGTATTGGGTCTAAATAAAAATTGGTCTACTTCCTTTCTAAATCTAATTTTCCTTTGATTAGTGTTAAATTAATAAATGCCACAGCTATCTTCCTACTCAGCCATGTCAGAAATCTGAGTGATTAACTGAAAGGTTGGTGAATTGAAGTCACAAGTTTTTATGGGAGAAAGGCAGGGTAATCTGCTGTCATAATGATCGTTGTTGATTGGCTTTGAGTCAAGCATGACTCTTAGTGATCCTATGAACAAAAGGCCTGAAGCCCTTCTACAACTATCAATCAAGATTTATCAAAGTTCATAGAGTTTCCAGAGGTATGTTGTTAAGGAAGCGGATGCCACTCCTGCTTGATAATGATTACCATCTAGAAAATTAAATATATCTATGCTGTCATACAGCATCATTACAAGTTGAAATCAATTTCATGACACTCAAGAAACTGAAGAGGACCTGAAGCATTTGCCACAAAATGTCAAGGACTGTAGACTGAAATATAGATTGAAGCTCAACATCAAGAAGACAAAGATTTTCACCACTGGGCCAACTGGAAGCACCATATTAGATGGAGAAAAGATTGAGGTTGTTAGCATTACAGCTTGCTTGGCTCCACAATCAGCACTCTTAACACCAACAGTCAGGAAATCAAAAGATGAATTGCATTGGGAAAATTTGCTGTCATGGACCTCTCCAGAGTCTGAGAAGCAACGATGACAGTTTAAATACAAAGGTGTGCCTAATCCAGGCCATGCTCTTCTCAATTACTTGTTATGCTTCAGAGAGTTGGATAATGACTAAGGATTACAGAAGAAGAATAGATGCTTTCGAGTTGTGGTGCTGGAGAAGAGTCTTGAATGTAACATAGACTGCTAAGAAAACAAATCCGTCTGTCTTGGAGAGGCAAGTCTCTATTTGGAGGCTAGAATTTGAAGCTTCGTCTCACTAACTTTAAGCATGTGGCCAGGAGAGATTGGTCCTTGGAGAAGTACCTCATGCTCGGAAGGGTAGACAGACAGTGCAGGGGAGAGAGACTCCAGATGAGATGGGTTGTTATGGTAACTGGGGTGATGGGGGTTGGTGTGTCAGAGTTAGTAAGACTGGCTCAGGACAGGGAAAGAGTGCAGAGCTGCTGTACATAGGGTCACTATAGATTACCGGCAACTCAATGGCACATAACAACAATAACATACTATGACTGGTTTGGAAGCAGAAGTGGCATCTACTTCCTAAACAACATGCCTCTGAAAACTCTTACGAACTTTCATAAATGTCAGTAGTTGTGGATGGGCTTCAGGCCTTTTGTTCATAGTGTCACTATGAGTCATGTTCAACTCGAAGGCAATCAACAACAACAAAGTGGCCAAGTGAGCTGCGAACAGGACGGCATGTGGCTTGAATCTACCAGTGGAACTGTGGGGGAAAGATGTACAATCTACTCTCACACTATTAAACCGCCTCTGAAAATCTACTGGAAGGTCAGCTATGACTTGATTGAATGTAACAACAATAAAAAAAACCTTGATCTGTACCCCTTTCTTATTAAGCAAGTCTTGCTCACTCAAACCTCTTAAATATCTACCAAGTCTAGTCACTCCATTTGCAATATCACTGGATTGCTTAGCTAAATCCATCACCAATGTGTGTGCATGTGTGTTGTGTGAGGCGGGGTTCCTAGATCTTTGCAAGAGAACTTTACCTGTTGTGCTAACCTTGAATTTTGACCATATGGAATTCAACTTCCACTAGCAGTTAATGAGATGTTTGAAAAGTGCATATTCAATTATGTAATTTGCTTCTTAGCATTTTTCATTGAAACAAGATGAAGATGATAAACCAGACAGTAGATCTTGCATTACTTACTCCACTCTACTTCTCCAGCTTATTTCTGATTGACCCCACCTTGTGCGTGCTGTATACCATAGTCAGATTTAATATTCTGCAGCTTCCCAAGTATACTACACTTTTTGCTATTTGCAATAATTTTACCCAATATTCTGTTTCCTAGGTATATTCTTGCTCCCCTCCCACTACCCTTATGATGGCTCTTTCTCTTTGCTTTCATTGAGATCTGGTTAAAATGAATATTCTAATTCCATATATCTGAGAAAGGGGATGCAAATTCTCATCAATAGAGTTAGAAACAGAGTTAAGCCATTATTGGAAGAACGGAAATTTAGAAGAAAATATAATAGATGGCTGGGCAGCTTTCTGGTCGTGGATAAGGAAATTTATTATTAATGTGATATCTGATGGGGAAATTGGAAAACGCTTTTGAGGAAAAGGTTGTAGACATTTCATGATTCTGAACAAAGACAAAAATAAAACAGTCAGATGATAAAATGGCTTTTTGTAAGGCAGAGCATGAAATGATCAAAGGAATTTTATTATACCAAATTCAGAAGTCTCCAGAAAGGTGACCCAATTAATATTTTTTTCTCTGCTCTCTCTTTCCTTTATCTTTTCTTTCCCCATTTGAGGTTTAGTTTTCATTTCAAAAATTCAGGAATTTCAAAGTTGGAGGAGAAAGGAGAAAAAGCTACCAATATATTCACTTAGAGTCTAAACGAATATCCAAGAGAAGGTCAGGGCACTATTCAAACTCACAATTACACTAACTTTTCACAGATTTGGACACTCAAATATACGTAGTTTCTCTGCTTCCTCAGAACTTCTTGTTAGAAATGGGAGTTTGAAGATAGCAAGGAGGAGAAAACCCTCTTTGTGTCAATGTTTAGCTTTGATCTGTAAAGGGAGATGCGGTGGTTTTGCGAGTTGCATAGCTAACCCAAAGGTTGAGCCATTCTGAATGCACCAGTGTCTCTGACAGTAAAAGATGGGCAAACACTTGCCTGCAATTTATAGCCTCAGAAATCCAACGAAGGACAACTATCAGCAGGCTCTGACTCCTTGGCAGTGAGTTCGAGCTTGAGTTTGAGACTTGTCTTTAAAACTCTAAAAAACTGGTCCGTTGGATTTCAAAAATAAGTAGAGTTTTTCCCCTACCTTCATTTTTAACCATTTAAAATGAGTATATAGGTGACACTACTAGGGAGACACTACTTAACAACATACTAAACAGGAACATGATGTTTATCAAGAATAGAACTAACTCCTCAATTTATTATGGATATTAAAGAGAATAATAAATAATACAGATAACCACCATTATTGTTTTCTGGTTTTCACAGGCTTACTATTTCATAAGTGGCTGGCCAATCCTTCTTCCTCATCTATCTTAATCTGGGAACTCTATTAAAACCTGTGCATCAAGATAGGCCAGGGTTCATATCTGTTGTTCGAAGGGTCATCATGAGTCTTACTTAACTCAATGACACCTAACAAGAATAACCAACACCACCATTAGTGTTTGATTGCATTTTTAAAATTAGTAAAAAATTTAAGCTTCTATTAGAGCTACAATTGGAATTACTACTCTGGATAATCTTTTGTAAAATAAGAAAATTTGTTTGAGATAATAGGGATCTTACTTGACAGTTTGGTAGAAAATGTTTGTAGGACTGTCTGAAGAGTTTTGATGGTTTGCATATTTACTAAGTTTGAGAGGTTGTGTCTAAAATGAAAATAAGCCCTAGTGGCAAAGTGGTTAAATACTCTGCTGCCAACTAAAAGGGTCACATGTCTGGTGGCTTAGTGGCAAGAATCTGCGCTGCAATCCTGAAGGCAAGGGGTTCGAAGTCACCAGCTGCTCTGTGGGAGAAGAATGGGTAATCTCCTCCAGTGCTGCCTCTGAAAACGCACCAGAGGTTCAGGTATGGGTCAGTTCTGACTCTATGGTACATAATAACAAAACTAAAAGTCAGCGGTTCAAATTCTCCATCTGCCCTGCAAGATGGACTTTTGGCAGACAGACTTCCATAAAGATTTCTAACCTTAGGAGTTCTATGGGGTAATTATCAACTGAACTTGATTCTTTATTTTCAAATCAAGCAATACATAGTTGACCCTTCAACAGGTTTTCAGAGGCTGTAAATCACACAGGAGGGCACAGTGACTGGTGAATCTGAATTTCCAGTGACCAGCAGCTTTGGGTTAGCTGTGCAACTCCATAAGAACTGTGCCCCACAGCTTCCCAGTGAGGTAGTTCTATTGTTACATAAAGCTGTTGTGATTCACAATTGACTGGTTTGCAACAATTTGGTGTCTATAACATTCTAATTGTTGGTTGGCTTTCTCTAATGGTTGAAACCTGAGGCCCTCGTGGTGCAATGATTCAAACGCTCAGAAGGACAGCAGTTTGAAGCTATCAGCTACTGTACTGCTCTTGTACAGCTTCTGTACTCTACAGAAAGATGTGCCAGTCGGCTTCTGTAAAAATCTGGTTTTGTAACTTTTAAAGTCACTTAAGTTTTATTTTTGTGCTTTTTTGTTAAAGTCAAGCGATTAAAATAAGCAATGACAAAAATAGTGCTGCTTTAGAAATGCGTAATCCTATTTCTCCTGTGATTCCAGTGCTACACTGCCTGATAGACCAGCTCTGAGTCACAAGTACTCCGTTAGCTGTCAGCTGCCATTGGTTCCACTCAGGGACACCCATGTGTATCAGAACAGAAGTGGCTTTCAAATCTGGGACCACACAGAAGCAGACTGTCAGGTTGGTCTTCCAAAGCAATTCAAGGTACGTTGGAATAGCCAATGTTTCAACTAGTAGTTGAATGCTTAATGCATTTGCACTATCCGGTACTGCATGTGATACTTTAGAACTCTAAATAGAGTCCCTTTAGATTTTCAAATAGAGATCTGCTGAAAACCTAACATGCAATTCAAATTTTTAAGCGTCTTAGTCCTCATATTGATTTCACATTAAAATACTACTTTAGGTACATCAAGTCAAGTCATTGCCATGGAGTTGAGATTAAGTCATAACTGAACCACCAGCACGCTACTTCAGTAATAAATTGCTGTGTAGGAGATTGTTCATCTTCTCCTTGGAGCCACTAGTGGATTCGAACTACCAGAGAGGGATGGTATTTAAGGAGAGCTCACTTTTGGTAACTCAAACTCAAATTCATTGCTGTAGAGTCTGATTCAACCTATAGCTCACCCTTCAGCAGTTTTTTTTAAGGTTGTGTACAGGGTTAAATAAAATATACTGCTAAATTTAATTCTACTTGCTTTCCTTGTGTTTCTACCAGAGCATTTTTAAAGCTCACATGTGTGTTGCACTGTATTTCTCATGGGCATTATGGTCCTAGGATATTTTCCTGCTTTGTACACATTCATTAACTTCCATTTACATAATGTCCCATAATATATGTATATTAACATATGTGCCATCTCTTATATGTAACATAATTATAAAAAAATTCCTAAGTAAATATGTGATTTGAAAAATTAATATAATTTTTTATTTCCATGCTTTATCTGCAAAAATAAAAAAAGGTTGCATATATTCAATATATGATATAATTCTTAAGTTCCTTCCTAACTTGCATATATTTTATGACTTTATAGTTTCTTAAATTGATTCCTAGGCCTGTGAATATTTATTTATTTTTTTAATTGTATCTATCATGTATTAGGGATTGAGATGAAGTAATTTCACCTAAAAACACTTCACTATATTTACCATCATTCCTTACTTTCATTAACTATTCAAAAAAGAGTTACAGAATCAATGAAAAAGTTCAATAATATTCTCAGTCTTAAAAATTAGTGGAGAAAGAAACGGATATGCAAGCATACACATTAACATACACACATACTGCTCTCACACCAAGAAATTGGTTCTGAATGAAATTTTTAGAAACCCAGTGGAAAAATTGGGTTGTGTTGTTTCTAGTGAAACTCAAGTACTCATAAAAGTGAATGGTCTCTGAAGCCTGCAGCTAAAAATGACTTTCTTCCTTTGAAAAATGGAAAATGCATTGTGATTCTAAGTAAAGAGCACTCCAATTTTAGCTGTCTTTGTCCTTCTTGAAGCTTGGCTGAGTCAATAATTAGCAACACAGCTCTGGAGATGAATGAGTGAAGACCATGATGGACAAACGTAAATGAACTGCCTTCAAGAAAAGCAATAGCATAAAGCAAGAGCGCAGTTGTGTGTGAAAGGTGCCCCCATTAGGTGAACCAAGAAATAAGAAACTGGAAATTAATATCCTGGAATCTAGCTAGATGTGCTTATTTAACGAAGTTCACTGTTAATGGAACACATATATGTCTTCTATTTTAGCCAGGACTTCCAAAATTATTCTAAACATTTCTCAAACAGTGTTTTTCCAGTTTTACTGGGGTTCTTAAACTCCTCTTTAACTATCTTTCAAGGCTGTAAGGGAAAGTGAGTACAGCCTTATATATGAAAAAGTATGTTGACACAGTGACATTTTATTTATAGTCTTGAGAGCTACAATAAACTTGAAATGATAAAGTGAACCAATTGCTTAATCTCTTTGGTCTGACTGCTGATCTGAAAAACGAGACAAAGTCCCATGGATTTTAGTGATAGAATCTGATTAAATAGTGCTGGTGCAAATTAGTCTACATGAATGCTCTATAATTTCTGAAATATTGTTAGAGAACTCTGTAATATTGGTATACAAGTTTGTAATGAGTGGGCATCTGGTAAAATGACATTGTGGTTTTAAAAAACAAAAGAAAAAAATAACAAAGTATGTGTTGCTGGTGTTGCTGTTAGGTGCCACTGAGTAGAGTATGACTCATAGAGACCCTATGAACAAAAGAAAGTATGGATATGTAAAAAAAATAATAAATATTATTATCAGAGGCAGTTCTGGTGCCTAGTGGTAAGGAGTTGCATTGCCAACCGATGGTTCAAATTCACCAGCCATGGGAGAAAGATGGGCAATCTCCTTGCGTGTAAATTAATGCCTCTGAAAATATGCTGAAGCATTAGCTATGGATTTATTCTGATTTGATGGTACACAACGTTAACAACTATTCTTAAAGGTGTTGTTGTTCTTATGTGCCATTGAGTTGTAACTGACTCATATCTGACCCTCCACTGGGATTTCAGAGGCATTAACTTACATGATAGGAGACTGCCCATCTTTGTTTTGCAGAGATAGCAGTGGATTCCAAACATGTGCCTTTCAGTTGGCAGCACAACTCTCTACCCACTAGGCCACCAGAGCTCTCATTGTTAGAAATAGTACAACATTAATCAAAATGATATTTAAAGACATGGTTCCATTGTTGACTCTGTAGACAATTTGATGTTTGACTCTGCTGCTTGCCTGCTGTGAGATTTGGAGATGTATCACTTCTCCTCTCAATGCCTCCCTCAGTGCTCACATCTGTAAAATCGAGATAAGGATACCACTCAGCATATGTTTATTGTGAATCTTGAAAAATGAAAAAGATTTAACACATTTCAATGGTTCATGACATTTGTTGTTAGGTGCTATTATGAACAACAGATCTGAACCCTGTCCTAAGTCCTGTCCTGTGCTGACCTCACAATCATTGACAAACTTAAGCCCATTGCTGCACTCACTGTGTCAATCCGCCTAGTTGAGGGTCTTCTTCTCTTTCACAGTCCCTCTACCTTTCTAACCATGATGTCCTTATCCAAGCTATGATCTCTCTTAGCAACAGTCCCAGGGTATGTGAGATGAATCTTTATCATTTTTGCCTCCAAGGAGTGCACTGGCTGCATCTTCTCCAAAACGGATCTACTTATTCTTTTGACATTCCATGGGTTCTTCAGCACTCTTCTCCAATACCACAGTTCCAAGGCCGCAATTCTTTTTATGTCATCCTTATTCATTGTCAAGCTCTCAGGTGTAAGAAAGTGACTGAAAAGACCATGTCCTAAATCAGGTGCACCTCAATCCTCAAAATGACATCATTGTTCCGTACCCATTTGGAGACGTCCTTGAATATAAACTTCAGTGCAATATGCCTCCAGATTTCCTGACTGCTGATGCCAACCAAGGGTGTTGATTGTGAATACACATAAGATGAAGTTGTTGACAGTTTTTAATCTTTTCTCCATTTAACATGATGTTGCCCATTGGGTCCAGTGGTAAGGATTTTTGTTTTCTTATGTTGAGTTGCAGTCCATATTGAACATTGCAGTCGTTGACCATTGTGCAGCAACTGCGTCAAGTCTTCCTCACTTTTACAAAGCAAAGTTGTGCCTTCCACACTTTAGTGATCAATCTCCCTCCAATCCTGATGCCACATTCTTCTTCACAGAGTTCAGCTTCTTAAATAACTTGCTCATCATACATATTAAATAGGTATGGAGAAATGATACAAGCCTAAAATTCACCTTTCTTAAAATTAAATCATATAGTGTTCACTTGTTTTGTTTTCACAATATCCACAATTAAGTGTTCTGAGATTCCTGATACATATAAATTATATAAATTTAGTTATTCTTTAGGTTTAAATATTATTCTACAATGGTTGGAAGTCCAGGCTAACTTGCTAGTCAAGTTTTGCTTTGATTTGTTTGGAAAATAGCATAGCTTTCCTAAATACTCATCAGATGCTAAAAAGATCACAAGTGTTTACTGAAACAGCAAAGGAAAGCAAACAGTCCAAAAAGTCCCTTAAGAATTGCCTAGATGATCCAAGTAGATATATGCGTACCCATGTTTATTGCAGCTTTGTTTACAATAGCAAGGAGATGGAAACGACCTAAATGCCCACCAATAAACGAATGGGTAGAGAAGCTGTGGTATATTCGCACAATGGAATATTATGCTGCATTGAAAAACAAGGAATTTATGCAATATTATTCAAAATGGGTGACCCTGGAGGACATTATGCGGAGTGAGGTATCGCAGTCACAAAGGGACAAATGCTATATGGTGCCACTGTTGTAGAATGAGACTGACATCGGGATGGGGGTAAGACTGAGAAAAACTGGATGAAATATGATTACGGCATTGAAGTCTTTGGGGGAGAGAATATTTTAAAAGTATTATATTTTAGGGCATCATGTTTATCGTAAGAGTATGGAATGAGGGTTGCAGAGTGGATTATATTTGGGGTTGGGGGTGTGGGGGGGATTGCGTACCAATGAGGGAGTTTTTCTTTTGCTTTTGAAGGAGAGGAGCAAACGGGGGGGGCAGGGGGAAGGGTTGCAACAATGAATGAATGGAATTCCAAAATCTCTGTAGATGTTCATTGAAATGAAAAACAAATAAATTTTTTTAAAAAGGAAAAAAAGAAAAAAAGAATTGCCTAGATGAAAATGGAAGGGGGGAAAAAAACCCAAAAGAATACTCATTGCTAGTGGAATCAATTTTAACTCCTGATGACTCAAAAGTTACAGAGCAGAGCTGCTGTATGCAGTTTCCTTGGCTACAGCATTTATGGACGTTCACAGGTGTTTCTTCTGTGGAGGGGCTGGTTGTTTCAAACCACCATCCCTTAGGTGAGAAGCTGATTAGGCGCTGCTGGAAAGGAGTCCCACTACATTTGATTGAGCTCATGCAAAATCTATATCCAAGAAGTTACTGTCTGAGTTGTCTGAACAGAGTCAATACTGCATGGTTCAAAATCAAGAAAGGAGTGTGTCAGGGATGTTTCCTTTCTCCATGCCTTTTCAATCTATATGCTGAACACATCATTCAGGAGGCCAGTCTTTATGAAGAAAAGTGTGGCATTAGGATTGGAGGAAGACTCATCAACAATCTATTTAGATGACACAACCTTGCTGCAGCAGGTCAAGGACTGTAGCCTTTAATATGGATTGTGTCTCAATATCAAGAAAGCAACAATCATCACCACCAGGCCAATAGGTAGGATCATGACATCATGACAGATGGAGAAAAGATTGAGGTCGTTGATGATTTCATCTTGTTCAGATTCACAATCAATACTCTTGACAACAGCAGCCAGGAAATCAAAAGAGTTGCAAGGGGGAAATGTCAAGTATCTCTCAAGAGAGCTGGAGAGCAACAATGTCAGTCCTGAGACTAGGGTGCCTAATCCACGCCATGGTATTTTCAATTTCTTGCTATGCATCTGAGAGGTGGATAATGACTAAGGATGATGGAAGAAGAATTGATGCCTCTGAGTTGTGGTGCTGGAAAAGGATATTGAACATACAATACCATGGACTGCTAGGAGAACAAACAGATCTGTCCTGGAGAGGATGAAAGCAGTTTGTTCCTTGAAGGCAAGGATTTTGATACTCACATCTCACATACTTGTTCATTGGATCACTTTCAGTTATATTGAACTTGATGGCACAAAACAACAACAATATGCAAGCTAGGTTCAGATAAAAGAAAGGATAAATGTTAAAGGCTCCCACTCATATGAGGCCTTTGTAATATTTGTGGATCTCTTCTTATTTACATTTTCCTAATAAGAACTAAAGATGTCTTGTATTTGCATTGTATTTGTTGAAATCCTATCCCTGTCCATTACCTTAGTAAACACAGCACAATTAAAAGTCTACAGCGAATTTAACTTTCACCCTCCCTTATCACTTTGAGAAATCAAATCTACTGAATATGTTTTACTTTAGAACAAGGCTCTTTGCCAAAGACTTTACTGAGCTTTTTAATCGCAGTCATCTTGGGCCTGCAAGAACCCCGAGGAGGAACTCATGAGTGGCTGCCCCTTGACTGTGGTGTGGTCAGCTTGCAGCTGTCAATACGTGAATCCCTGAACTCTGTCTTCCTCAGGAAGAAGACATCTTGGATGTTTCACCACAGAACTCCACAGTGTGAGGCAGAGAAGGAGACTGACGAGTTGGTCCAACTTCCTCTAGGATTTTCCCCTTGGCTACACCCAGCTGCATCATTCCATTTGTGAGATTCAAGAGTGATTTTCCATGAGGCTACACCTACTGCAAAGGAACTTAGGCTGTTTCTTATCTAGTTTGACCAACTGTTAGTCAACATCAGCATTAGTCACTCAGTGCCCCAGATAAGGCAAATATGGTTGAGATAGGCTTTTGAGGCAAACGCTTTAGTGCAGTAATTCCCTAGGAAACTCCCTGGCACAAATAATCAACATGTATCTTTGTGTAAGGCCTTTCTTAAGACTGCTCAGAGTCTTTTACTCAAGAAACAAACTGATCTCAGCAACTGTCCAGCCAATATCTTTTGCGCTCTTTTGTTTACTGACTAACATCTTTTCTGAAATATGTGATTAAGGTGTTGTTGTGAGGTGCCCCTGAGTGGACTACAACTCACAGTGACCTTACAAACAACCGGCGGGAGCCACGCTCTCTCCTACACCACCCTCGTCACCTCCACCATGCTCAAGCCCAGTGTCATTGTCACTGTGCCGATCCACCTCACTGAAGGTGTTTCTTTCTTCCACTCACCCTCATCTTTTTCCAAGAACTGGTCCCTCCTGACAAAATGCATGTTAACTTCTAATCATTAAGTGCAATGCAGTATCAGAAGGTCATGATTTAGATTAAAAACCTTGCGAGCAACCTATATAGAGGGGCATCCACTTCCTAAACAACATTGTTGTTGTTAAGTGTCATTGAGTCATAGGTGACTCATAGCGACCCTGTGAACAAAAGTACTCAACACTTGCATGACTTTCATCCTTTCTCCAGGTTCATAGGGTTTCCAGAGGCAAGCTGTTTATGGAAGTGGATGCCACTTCTGCTTGCTTCTGGAAATTCTATGAACTTTGATATCAGGCCTTTTGTTCATAGGGTCACTATGAGTCATGGTATGAGATAAATATATGCGTGTGTGTATGTGTATATATACATACACACACACACACACACACACATACACTACTTTAAAAAGCCTAAGTGGTATAATGTGTTTATTGTGATAAAATGAAAGATCAGGAGTTTGAATCTATAAGCTGCTTCACCAGAGAAAAACAAGACAGACTGCTCTCTTAAGTCCTACAGCCATGGAGATCTACTGGAAGTTCTCCATGTTTGAGAACCAACTCAAAGGCTGTGGGACTAGTGTCTTGGGTACCATTCGATGACAAAACAAGTAGACCTGAATTATTCTTTCACCATCTTGTATTCTGTGATTGAATTACTGTTTCCTCAAATGTTAAAAAAAAACAAGAAAGCAAAAAAAAAAAAAAGATTACCTACTTAACACCATCTGCCAACAGCAATATATTTTACACGGATGGATACTTGTACCAAAACCCAAACCCACTGCCATTAGATGAGTAACTCATAGCAACCATGCCTACTGGACAGAGCAGTAGTGTCCTGCAGGCTTTCAAGGCTACAAATCTTATCAAGGGCGAGATTGCCTTATCTTTGGAGCATCTTATGGGCTTAAATTGCCAACCTCAAGATTAATACTCAAGTGGTTGTTTTGGTTTGTTTTTTTTTTTTTTTAATTTGAACAACACACGGATCCTTTGGGACTAAGTGTTGTTAGGTGCCTTTGAGCCAACTACGACTCATAGTGACCAAATAAGAATCTGAACAGTTCTCAAGATCTCTCGTGCCTGCTTCCACTGTGTCAGTAACCCTGTCAATCCATGTTGTTGAGGGTCTTCCTCTCCTTCACCGACTTTCTACCTTTTTCAGCATGTCTCTCTCCGAGGATTGGTTCCTTTTAAAAATATTCTCAAAGTAAATGAGACCAAGTTTCAAGACCCTTGTGTCTAAGGGCTCCTCAAATCGCATTTCTTTCAAATTGGATTTGTTAGTTCTTTTGGCAGTTCACGGTGTATTACCTTCTCTTTGCCAACACCAAAAAAAAAAAAAAAATTGAAAAAAAATAGATGCTTGTAGAACAAATAAATGAGTATCTGGGATGAGTGTGCCATCCTCAGCAAAGCACATTTTTATTTACATATGATATTGTTATGTCCTGCTGTGATAAATACACACATTAACGGAAATTGATAAAAATAAAACAACACAACACTAAAGGAATGTTTTTACCCCTAGGAACATAATGTTAAGTTGCAATTGTGCAAAGTTAAAAAGGCAATGCACAAATTAATTACAGAGCATAATAAAATGAGTCAAACTATTCCACAGATATATTATGCCAAATTTTCCTAAAGGTTGATACTAACGTATGTAAACCCTCAGGATGAAAACTGTAACTCTTACTTCTAATATGGTCTTCTCATTAATGAATTACTAACATAAACAATTCGTGAAAGCACGTCAGCCAAGAATTACTCTTGAGCAGTAGAAGGACATTTCAATAATAAAAGCAAAAGGCAAAGAGCACTCTCTTTATTTAATTTGATTTGAAGGAGTACTTCTAAATTTATTGATTTTTTTTTCCTGAAGAGTAAAGCAATATCTGATGCGGAAGTAAAATAGATAATTGCAGCCAATTTTCACTTGTTAAGAACTTGGTTACTGAGTTCTCAAAGAAGCAGCTGGACACCAGTGTGTTTCACTGTTGTGAAAGGCTTGGCATTTTGATCCAATGTGGCTGAGGAACAGGCTTTTTGTGGCCCTCTCACCACCTCTGTGTTAGTCATGTCTTCTTCCACAAGGACGAAGCATAGTGTTCAAACTTTCCTGCTCCGTATTGTTATTCTTGTTATATGCCATTGAATCAGAACTGGCTTCTAGTTGACCATCTAGCAGGTTTTCAGAGATTATAAATAACAGGGAAAGGGAGTGCCTGCCTTCCTGCCACCAGGCAGCTGGTGAATTGGAACCCCATGCTTTTGAGTTGGCAGTACAACCCCTAACCCACTAGACCACCAGAGCTCCCCTGCTCCTGACTACTATCAGTTAAAAACTGTTCTCCTCAAAGAAGCTACACTCAGACATACAAGCATAAATTCAATCACCATTTTACTTTCTCTTGTGATATCTGCCATTTTACATAATGTGTGTGTTTTTTTAATAAAAAGTCAAACACATAAAACATCTAGCTTTTTATTTTCTTTCTTAAACAAATGTAAGCAGTGGCCATCAGGAGGGTGAGGTCATTGTGCTTGTTTATTTAGTTTTGAGATAACAGCTTTTCTCTGTAACTGACATTACATATGCAGATGAAATCGCCCAATAGAGCCACCTAGTTTCAGAGACTACAAAGGAACTCTAGTTTTCCTGGGTTAGTGTTTCAGCCTGTTGCACTTCTCTCTGCTTAACAGCTGCTTCTTCACCATTCTCATCAACTTTTTAAAGTCTGGACACATTTCTGATTCTCGATGGAAGCCTCTATTCTGAGTACTCAGCACATCCACAATCATATTATCCAATAACGAGTATCGTTCTTTCACCAGCTTCCAACTTGCAGCTGACCCATTTCCTGGTCTGACAGTCCAGTCGTCCATGACTCCTCCACCTGCTTAGCCTCTTTATTTGTAAAAATCCAACTATGTATTGTTTTCCCAACTATCAATAACTATTGCCAGTTATCAAAGCTCATAGAGTTTCCAGAGACATGTTGCTTAGGAAGAGGATGCTACTTCTGCTTCCAAATATATTTATGTAGATAATGATATATATAATGGTAATTGATTTAGTGAAAACAGCCAGGTCATACTCTTTTTTGAACCCTGGTACTGAATTCACAGCTAGAGTTTGATTAGGGAACATACCCTATGGCCAATGAAGACGACTTTTCTTAGGTGGGTTTTTTTCCCCCTCTCTTTTGTAGAGAACTCAAAACTATCAACTCTGATATAATAGAAAGCCTGCATTTCCAAAGGATTGAAGAAATGATAATTAATTTTAAGTAGGTGGCCACTGCAGGGGCTGCATTAATCATGGACACTGTCACCACTTGCAGAAGGCCAGTAACTGCAATTTTCCTGGCCTTTTTTTCAGGACAGCAAGATGGCTGCTGCAGCTTGGTCTCTGGAACATCTTGTGTGTGGAGTCAGGGAAGAGAGCAGCGGGAAGGGTCAAGTCTATCTGTACCTATTCTATTTTACATAAACATGAAAATCTTCTCAGAAGACTCAAGCTTATTGCCCATTGGCCAGAACCCAGACATACAGTCATCTTGAATGTGAGAGAAATGTAGAAGTTTATAGTTGATTTCTAACTTCTGTAAAGGCAGAGTAGGATCAAGTTAGTCAAAGAATTGATTACATGTGGCCTATAAGAATATACTGCCTTTGATTTTTTTTTTTATTCAAGGCTTTAAGCTAAGGTTTCTCAAGGACTGAAGAAATGGAGAAGAATGAAAATTGTTGTGCCAAAAATCAAGGTAGACTTTATAAAATGTGAAGTAGAATGGAAAATAAACCAGATACTATCTGAAATTCTCTTGAAACCAATCTTTCAAAATCATAGGTAGGCAAACCAGTCACCAGAAATGGAATTCAAGGTTATATAACTCATAATGTAGATCGTAAGAATGTTTCTTTCAATTATAGCAAATATCACTCAAAAATATTGGTGAAGAAAATGTCTGTCAACATGGCTATTAAATTGCCTATCTATCTACCTATCTATCTACCTATCTATCTGTAAGGTTTAATTGTTTAAACTGAAATGAAAAACTATGTTATTTCTGGGAAAGAAATATAATCATCTAAAATTACTATAAGCTTAGTCATAAACTATGATTTACGCTGTGTCTACAAGGTTAATACAAACATAAATATAATTTTTGCATATTTTAATCATACTAGCTCTGAAACAATTAACACCAAATAGACTGGCTTTAATCAATTTAACTAGTAGTTTATTCAGCACTCATGATGTAATGATTTCCGAGTTAAAGGGGTATTAGCACTTAGTGAAAGGAGATACCAACAGAGACCAAAACAGGGACTGAGAGTCAAGAAATTAAAGGGACTTTGAAGGGCACAGGTAAAATTAAGGTAACTTAGTGTAATATAAACTAGTGTCTGATTAGAGTCCTAAAGTATGGTACTATAAGTAGAAGTAACAGTAATGGGAAATAAGGGCTTGTGTCAGGGTAATGCACAGTGCATGTGTTTTACTGGAATTATAGGAAATGAAACTTGAAGTGTCAACTTAGATTACTGAGGTCCTTGAATAAAGGCTTACACTGTAGTATGCACTCGATGGGGAACTTAGCATGGCTTTGGGTCCTGAAGAGGAGAATTTTGTTTAAGGATCTATCTGTTACCATAGAAAAGGTGTTTTGTTTTATTTTTTTTGGTTGGTTTTTTTTTTAATTATCACATATATATGGAGCTCTATCGGCCTAGTGGATTAGGAGTTTAACTGCCAACTCAAAGGCACATGGTCAAATCTACAAGTTGCTTTGCAGGAGAAAGAGGGGCAATCATCTGTGTGATTTACAGCCCCTGAAAACCCACTGGAGAGTCTGTTATGAGTCAGTTCCAACTCGAGTGCACATGATACCAATGGCATCACCTGTGTATAGCATGGAGATATGATAGCATGAGTCATGCGATAATATGAATAAATGGTTTTAATGCTAAAAAGTAAAAAGGAAAAGAAAAAAAAAACAAAAAGAAGAAAGGGTATGATTTGGCTGTTTTCACTAAAATGATTTACCATCATATATATAATTACCTATATAGTTATATTTGGAAGCAGGAATGGAATTTTCTTCCTAAAGAACATGTCTTCGGAAACTGTATGAACTTTGATAAATGAAGATAGTTATTGAAAGGCTTCAGGTCTTTTGTTCATATGGTCGCTATGAGTCGTGCTCAATTCGAGCAATTAGCAGCAACAACATGTAAATATATAAAATTATCTATATAAATATGTATCCATATTCCTCTGTCTACATAAAAGTTGTGGTGACCTAGTGGTAAGCAGCTGCACTATAATCCTGAAGGCATATGGTTTGAATCCACCAGCAGCTTTGTGGGAGAAAGATAGACATCTCCTCCCGTGTGATTAACTACTTCTGAAAACCTGCCATACAGTCTGCTATGGGTTGGTTCCAACTCAATGGTACACAACAACAACATGGGAAGAAATGAAATTAAAAGCTTGGTGAAAAGGAGGGATCTCATGAAGAATACATTGATAGTTAAAGCCCCAAATTATTGTACTCTGCTTCTTAACCATCAGGAAGGCAGAGAACGTTGTAGCCTATTTTCTTTTTTCTGATGTTTGCTGCTCAGGACACCCTCTAACTGTGATCCATAATTGGCATGGATCCATCAGAAACTCAGGAAGTGGAAAGGGCCTTTCTTCTGCTCCATATCAGAGCGGTTAAGATCAGCTTCCATAGGGCTGCATATTGTATCTCAGATTCTGTGGTTAGCAAAGCCTGACGCACCACCTATTCTCTGCAGAGATTTTGGCCCAGCTCTGCTAAACACTTAAGAGTTCCTACTAAAAACACCTTGGGAAATTTTCCCTAAAAATTTGACTTAAGATACTTCAGCAAAGCACTTTCCAGGATTGTTTGAGATGGTGACAACTTATCTTTATTTTAATGCTTAACTTCGCATTTTATACACCTTCTGAAACCTCAGGTCAATAATCTCATTAAGTAAAAATACAAAACTGTACACAAGACAGTAGAGTAAAATTAAGGTATTATTAAAGGGTCTCGAAACCTACAGATTTGAAGCTTATCTGAAGCTAAATCCTTTCAAACAGAATATTATGTTTATGACATCCACATCTTAAACATGTCTCCAGAAACTCTATGAACTCTGATAAATATCAATAGCTGTAGAGGGGCTTTAGTCCTTTTGTTCATGGGGTCGCTATGAGTCGTGCTTGACTCGAAGACAATCAACAACAACAGCAACAAAAACAATAAGGATAATAATAAAATCCAAAATAAACCTCTTGTCATCAAACCAATACTGATTCACAGTAATTCCATGTGTAACAGATAAACTGTGTGTTGTAGAGTTTTCAATGCCTGCCATTTTTAGATGTAGATTGCCTGGCTTTTCTTCCAAGATGCTCTGGATAGCTTCAAACCACCAACCTTTTGGTTATCGGGGAGTGTTGTAATTGTACTACCTGAGGACTCCATCTTACTACCAGTTACTCTTCTCCATATAATAATAAGTTATGTATCTCTCTTTCAGGTACACAGTGTGTTCAAAACGTGAGGAAGCATTATATATCTGAACTGTTCCAAATGGAATAGTTTCCTTTCTAAACTGGTCTGATGATGTTTGTGGGACTGGCAAATTTTCTGACAAAAACAGCTCTATGAGAAAGAATTAGGGGAAACTGGTCAGGTGGAAAGGACTTTACTGAAGCTGTGTTTGCACTGCAAAGACATGATTATATTGCACTTATATTTCATGCTAATTATAAGCACCCTTGGTTCAACAATGCCTCCCAACTACCCTTGATACTATCATGGTCTTACTAAAATTTACAGGGAAAGGATTGTGAAGGCATTATTAAATAGGCCTTCTTCCAACCTCTCCCACCTGAAAAAAAAATCTTCTTATGGTCTACTCATTAATCACATTCTAGGGAGCTTTCAGGGTGCAGTCCTTGTAGAGTGGAGCTGCTGACTCAGAGTTTGCACCTCTTAGGTGTTTCTAATCTGCCAGCAGCTCTACAGGAGAAAGGTGAACAATCTCCTCCGGTGAGAATTTACAGCCTCAGAACCCCACGCAGGGAGAGCAATGAATCAGATCTAACTCAATGGCTATTAGAATGATGAGAATTAATATCTCTCTCT
>NW_006399849.1:7010450-7012457 GCF_000299155.1 Elephantulus edwardii | reverse complement strand
TTTTTTAATTTGTTGAGGCTTGCTTTATGATCAATTCTGGATAATGTACCATGTACACTTGAAAAGAAAGTGAATTGAGTTTTAGTTGGGTGCAGTACCCTGAACACATCCACAAGGTCAAGTTGTCTGATTGTATAGTTTAGATATTCTAAATCTTTGTTGAGTTTTTTTTTAGTTGACCTGTCCTTTGGTGATAGTGGTGTATTGAAATCTCCTACCACTATTGTGGTGCTACTTCTCTCTTCAAACCTGTTAACCGTTGTTTTATGTATTTTGCAGGTCTATCATTTGGTGCATAAATGTTAAACAAGGTTATGTCTTCTTGATCTATTGTGCCTTTACTCAGTATGTAATGCCTTTCCTTATCTTTGATAGTGATTTTCATTCTGAAATCTATTTTATCCGCGGTTAGTATTGCCACTCCTGCGTTTTTGAGGTTGCCATTTCCTTGGTAAATTTTTTTCCCAGCCCTTGATTTTTAGTCTGTCTTTCTCTTTCTTTTTCAGATGTGTCTCTCATAGGCAACATATTGATGGGCTTTTTTTTTATCCATTCTGCAAAACCAAGAGCCAACATCATTCTCAATGGAGAAAGAGTAAAATCATTTTCCTTGCTAACAGGACCAGACAAGGATGCCCACTGTTGCCACTTCTTTTCAATATTGTATTGGAAGTGCTTGCTAGGGCAATACAACAAGAGAAGGAAATAAAAGACATCCTGATCAGCAAAGAAATGGTTAAAGTGTCACTATATGCAGATGATATGATAGTGTACACAGAAAACCTCAATTACTCAACAAAAAAAACTGTTAGAGTTAATAGGCCAATTTAGTAGCATGGCAGGATATACGATCAATTATCCAAAAAACAATAGGATTTCTTTACAGTAACAAAGAGAAATCAGAGATGGAAATACAAAAAGCAGTATCATTTACAATAGCCAACCATAAATTGAGATACTTGGGAGTCAATAAAACTACAGATACAAGAGACCTATACAAAGAAAACTACAGAACATATCTGAAAGACATAATAAAGACCTAAAGAAATGGAAAAATGTGCCCTGTTCATGGATAGAAAGACTCAATATAGTGAAAATGACAATCCTACCAAAGGCAATTTACATGTTCAATGCAATCCCAATCCAGAAACCAAATTCATTTTTCAAGGAGATTGAAAGGGAAATTATCAAGTTTATTTGGAGAGGCAAGAGACTCTGAATAAGCAAAACACTTCTGAGAAACAAAAATTAGGATGGAGGCATAGCACTCCCTGACCTCAAAACCTACTACACAGCAGTGGTAACCCAAACAGCATGGTAGGCACATAGACCAATGGAACAGAATTGAGAACCCAGAAATAGACCCAGCTATCTATGGTCAACTGATATTTGAAATCAAATCTATCAAATATGGAAATGATAACCTCTTCATCAGATGGTGCTGGCAAAACTGGGCTTCCACCTGCAGAAAGCTGAAACAGGATCAACATCTCACACTATACACATAATCAGAGACCTGGGAGTAAAGCCCAAAACTATAATGTTCACAAGAGACAAACTGTGATCAAGCTTAGAAGTGCCAGACCAAGGTATAAAGAGACTGCCAAATAGAACCAGAAATGCACAATCTAAAGAGGATAAAATTGATGCATAGGACCTTCTAAAGATTAAATCTCTGTGCATATCAAAACTTTTTTTCAACAAGGTGAAAGAAAACCTATGGGTTGGGGAAAAACCCATCTCAGACAAGAGTCTTATAACGAAAGTTTACAGAATACTCCAGGGCCTCCACAAGAAAAAGACTGATAACCCAATTACAAAATGGGCAAAAGACACAGAAAGAATTTTCACAGAGGAAGATATTCGAATGGCAAACAGACACATGAAGAGATTCTCAAAATCACTGTCAATAAGACAGATGCAAATCAAAACCACAATGCGGTACCACTTCACTCCAGTTGTTGTTGTTATGTGCCGTCGAGTCGTTTGCGACTCATAGCGACCCTA
>NW_006399849.1:6993914-7009705 GCF_000299155.1 Elephantulus edwardii | reverse complement strand
ATTACCTAACTTGGGAGGGACTGGAGAGCATTCTTCTGAGTGAACTAACTCAGTCCCACAAGGATATATATTGTATAAGACCGTTATTGTGCAATGAGTATTAAGATCCAGGAGGGGCGGGAGAAGCTGGAAGCAGAAGGATGTGGATGTGCAGGGGGAAGGGAGAATTAATCACTAGGTTGTACAATTTGATGGGTGGGAGGGTGACGGGAATTGAAAGAATTTATTTGAATCAGTGTTAGAATTTTGTAAATAAATTAGTGAAAAACTTTTTAAAAAGCAGCTGTATTAACAGAAAAAAAATTAGGCATGTTTAAAAAAAAGAAATGGTATAAATTATCAGGTTCTTCTCATTGTTAGTGCATGTTGTTCCCACTTCCTGAAAACACTGTTCTTTCTTGTCTTAGATCAAACTCTGCCCCAGAAAAATAAACACTAGTTATGGCAAGAGTCCTAGTATTATATAAGGACTATCCATTTTTTGCTGTGTTGTAAGCTCCTAACTTCTATCTATTATGACAGTTAGTGGTTTTGAGGATCATGCAAGACTGCTTGATATTTCTTTCTATTGCAATTAGTGCCACTATTTCAATAAGAAGCCAATCTCTGGCACTTAACAACAACCTGTGGATGATAAGGAAGGATTAGATTTGTTAAAGAATATTTTTTTTTTGTTGTTGTTCTATACCACTGAGCTTGAACTCATTCATACCTGACTCACCAGCATGTTTTCAGAGGCTGTGAATTGCATGGGAGGAGATTGTCTATCTTTCTCCCTCCAAGGACTTGGTGGATTTGAACTGTGAGCCTTTGGGTTGGCAGTACAATTCCTTACCAGGCCACTAAAGCTATGCTTTTCATATTAATGAGCCAGGATTGCAGTGGATGTACTACCCTCACTTAAGTCACTACCCTTACTCAGGTCACTACCCTATCCCAAGTGGGGTATGTTTTGCTGGATGTGGCCTGCATCAGCTTTTACGTAACAGAAGGTAAGAGAAGAGAAAAGAAAACATAGAAGGAGGCAACCTCCATGTTACCCAGAAAGGAGATCCCAGAGTGGACAGTATCCTCTGAACCCAGGGTCCCTATACTGGGAAACTCTTTGAACTTGCATCATCTATGGGAGTTATTGATGAAGATTAACGACTACAGTCTTCAGTTTGGATTGCACCTTAACATAAAACTCCTTTACAAATGAACCAATAAACAACGTCATGTTCGATGAAGAAAAGATGTATTTGTTAAGGATTTCATTTTACTTGGATCCACAATCCACATCCTTGAAAGCAGCAGCCAAAAAGCCAAATGATGTATTATTGCACTGGGAAAATCTGCTGCAGAAGAATTCTGTAGGGATTTCTTTTATGTTTGCTTGGGTTTTTGTTTGTTTGTTTATTTGTTTGTTTTTCCAAAAGAGCCCTTCCCCTTCAAAGAGGAAAAGGCAAATATACTGCTTTGAGGACTAAAATGCAGTTGTCACAAGCCTCTGTCTTTTCATGCCTCATATGCAAGCAAAAGCTGGACAATGAATAAGGAGGACAGAAAAAGAATTGATGCATTTGAATTACAGAGAATGAACCCATCTGTCTTGGAAGAATTAGAGCCAGAATGTTCCTTAGAAGCAAGAAGGGCAAGACTTTGTCTCATATATTTTGGAAAAAAGAGAGGACGACAAACTGCATCTATTTCACAGTACTGTTCAGGGTCATAGAAATGACTTTTGGTCTTTGTCACTGAAAACATTATTTCCCCCAGAGTTGATCAATGCTTAGTCATTGCAATGGATTTGAACTGCACATCCTATATCCATCATATTTACTTAAACACCAACTCACAATAAAGAAAGATATAAGGAAATGAAAAAAATTATGGATTTTTTTGGTTGTTTTTTTGTAGGAGAGCTTCTACAGTGTCATTTGAAGTCTATATCTTTTTGGATAAAAGAATTACTCTTTTTGGAAAAAACAAAATTATGTAAAACGACAAGGAACCTCTAAATGGTGAAGACAGAAAAAGCTGAGTGGCAGCAGTCTAATTTTATTTTAAATCTCTCAAGCCTGAACCAAAGAGTAGATGATAATCATGCTAATCATCAGAGGTTGCATTCATATACATAAAGGAAATAGGGGGAAAGACCACAGAAATGTGTTCTAAAGACATTAGTAGGTCTTTGGAACATATATGGTTTGAAATTGCTCCCATCTTTCTAATTCTGAAAAAAAATAAAAATGGCCTAGACTATCTGTGATGATATTCAGATTATTTCTATTTATATAATGAACATGCAGGATAGATCAGCTGCTTCAATACTCACACTGCTGGAAGAACAGATTGGCTCAAGAAGTAATAAAAAACCTGGTAAGGCACTTCAGCCTAATCAATTTGGTTGGATCACTTTTTGCTGTGGCTCCGAGGAAAGCTAATTGAATCTCTGAAAGTAGTATCTTGCTGCCTGGAAGTGGTACCCACAAGCTTCAAATAAACTATCCCGTGAACTTTAAGCTGTCCTTGACAGAGGGAAGGGCACACTCAGCTCCTAGTCATCAGGGAAGGTGTAATTTCACAAGGCCAGGCAAACAGGCAACACGATCCTTAGAGAGAACCCTTGGAGAACAAAACAAAATGGTTCATTTCCTTCTCCCCATCCAAGGCTGCCTGCCGCAGAGTTCATTTTAGACCATCTATCTCTCTTTATGTATACAGATGACTATCATCATCCTTTTGGAATATAGTTTTTTAGAAGCACATATGTTTAATTAAAGCTTACTTGTGAGCCAGGAAAGCTGAGGGTCAGACCTCTGCTGTCTAGCTTACTTAATAGCCACCTGACCTTCACCAAAGTCCCTATCCACCTGTTTTCACAAATGCTAGACAAAACGGTAGTTGTAGGAAAGTTCAACAGGGTGGTCGGCTGGCCTAGTGGTAAGGAGTTGTACTGTCAACCCAAAGGCAGACAGTTCAAATCCACTAGATGCTCTGTGAGAGAAAAAAAAAAATAATAATAAAATTTAGTAACCTCCTGTGTGATTTTATAGCCTCTGAAAACACTCTGGAGGGTCAGCTATGAATAGGTTTTGACTTGATGGTACATGACAACAACAACAAGGAAGTTTAAAAACTTCTCCGAATTCTCATAGAAATTAAGCCGAAAACCCAATGGAAGTGGCCAGGATAGGCCTCTGATATGAATCTCACCAATATAAATAGACCTCCTTTTGCTTTTTTGACCTATCTCACTCATCGGCTCAACTCACCGTCAACTTATTGCTGTGGAGTCAGAAGCAGGTCACAGTTAACGGTGCAGTGGGGCTGTAAATCACCAATGAGGAGACTGCCCGCCTTGCTCCTTCAGAACAGTTTCTCCCCTGGAGCTCAAGAAGACCTGCACGTGGGGCTACTGTCACCTATTGAATGACTTCAGAAGATATTTTTCATCAAAACTTTTGGGGTAATTTTGAAGAAGTCTGAAAAATTTATGAACAGAGGGGAATTAGCTTAAAGCTAGAGATCACATAGGAAGCCTTCCTTATCTTGCGAGCCCTCTTAAAGACCACTTTTATTCTCAATTAAGCTTTTCAAAAACAAGACCATGAAATGGGTCTCTCGGATGATGGGGAGAGCTATTCTGTGGAAAGAGCTTTGGGGAAATTTTTAGGTAAGGTAAAAAAGGTGTGAGATCTTATAGGCTTCATGTGAAGGCTTAGAAATCTAAGGATTCTTTAAGATTCTATTATTCTATTCTGTTGATACTGTTTTGCATCGAGTCAGTAGCTGACCCTCCAGTGTGTTGCCAGAGGGAGTAAAATGCATGGGAGAAGATTGTCCATTCTTCTCCAGTGAAGCATCTGGTGGATTTGAACTACGTGCATTTGGGATGGCTGCACAGGTTACCACTAACTAGATCAGCTGTGAGTAGTAACCTTTTGTTCTCCCTCTCCTCATAACAACTCTACTCATACTAGAACTATCCCCTAGGGGGTTATTAGGCTCTAATCTGCTGGCTGAATGGTAAGAAGGTGTGTGGCCGACTCAGAGGCATATAATTTGAGTCCACCAGCTGCTCCAAAGGAGAAAAATGGACAAATTCCTCTCACGCGATTAATAGCCTCTGAAAACCTGCTGGGGTTTGGGGGTGGGGGTGGGATGGTCAACTCTGAGTCAGTTCCAGCTAAATGGCACATAACAATAGCAATCTTTAGGGCGCTCACTAGCAAATGTTGCCTCTCATGATAGTGACTGGCCTCACTATGACATCTCACTAATGCTCTGTCCATTGACATCCACAGTGAGGTGATTAGGGAAGATACCGATAACTTCATTTCACCTAGGCACAATGAGGCACCTACATTACCTAGTACAGTAAAAACAGAAAATAAAATCTAGCATCTTCGTCCACAAGTCCAACCTGTGGCACACTGCCATCAATGCCAACTTCATGTGCTTCATACAGCTCATGGCTTGCTTGGTGAAAGAGTCTCCAAGAATTAAATTTTGCAGAGAAGAAACTAGGGCCACAGCAATCTTTAAGTTTTTGCTTTAGTGTATTTTTGGACTCGTTCTCCTGTCAAGCCTAAAAGAGCTGGTTATCTCAAGAGAGGGCCTGGCTGAGCAGTGCTGAAAGACAGCCAACAGCTCTTGGAACTCTTAACTGTGGAGTTTTTGCTCCCAAGTGACTTCTTATGGTGAAGAAGGCAGAGTAGGAGTGACTTGAAAGGCTTGTGAGCAGATATAAACCAGGAGCCCCATGGAAGCACACACTTGCAGAGTCACCGGGAGACAGGGCAAGGGCAGAAGTATCCCTGAGAAATGTTTGATTTGAAAGGAGCGGCTAGATAACCGCCAAGTTTTATCTTTTACTTAAGCTCTGCTTTGACAATTGTTAGGGAGCTGTAGTGGCCTAGTCTGTAGAATTTCCCCGCCAATTGAAGGGTCACCCCCTCTCTGGAGGTTGGAATTCACCAACAGCTTTGCAGCAGAAGGATGGACAAGCTCCCTTCCTATGATTTACAGCAACCTTTGCAAACCAAATAGAGGGTCAGTGAGGACGTGAAACCAACACAGTGGCAATATATTTGAGTTTCTCTTTTTTCATAACAATAATTAATGAAGATCTGTTTTGGTGATACTAATATTTTAACATAATACATCAGGAAAAGAAAAGTACTTGGAGATGTGTTTTGAAATTTTTGTCTATTGTGCAACCTAGTATTAACTTTGCAACCATATAGGGGCCTGATGGGGACACTAGAGTTGCTGTCTTGCCATTGCTTTTATGTAAAGTCCTCAGAAATCCTCATCATGAACTTGAGTTTCAATTGGAAAACAAGCCTTATTTTTCATCTAACACAAACTTTGGGCTGTCTCAAAATAAGTTTCTTTGAACCCTTCTGGACTACCTACTCTAGGTATAATAATAATAACAACCAAGTAAGATATCTAAGTATGCTTTCAAATGCTTAAGTTTGTGTCTGTGATCAAGTGAAAGGTGAGTCATCCTCTAAACATCATATATATATATATTTTTTTTATTTCTCCAAGTAATCTCTATGAAAGATGACAGAAGGCAACATTTTCAAAGAGCAGTCTAGAAACAATTAGCCGCAGAGTAGGAATGGACTCATTGCTGGCCCAATGGTGGGTTTTCAGAATCTGTATACCTCACAGGAGGAGACTGGACCTCTTTCTCCTGCAGAGTCAATGGTGATTTCAGTTGCCAGGAAAGCCCTGCCTTTGGGTTAACAGTGTAAGTATGCTGATGTCTATGGACTATGCCACCTGATCTCCCTATAAGACCAAGGGGAGGGAGTATTCCTATGGGACAGAAAAATAATTCAATCTTTTAAAGTGAATTCTAAAATGTTGTTATTGTTATTATGTGCCGTTGAGTCATCTGTGACTCATAGCGACCCTATGTACAACAGCCCTAAACTCTGCCCTATCCTGTGCTAATCTCACCATCTCTGACACACCTACCCCCGTTACTCCAGCCACTGAGTCAATCCATCTCATCGAGGGTCTTCCTCTCCTGTGCTGTCCCTCCACCCTCCCAAGCATGACGTCCCTCTCCAAGGACTGGTCCCTCCTTGTAACATGTCCAAAGTATGTTCAGGCGAAGCCTCAGAATCCTTGCTTCCAAGGAGCAGCCTGGCTTCACCCTCTCCAGGACAAACCTGTTTGTTTTCCCAGCAGTCCATGGTATATTCAGTACTCTTCTCCAACACCACAGCTCAAAGGCATCAATTCTCCTATCATCCCTAGTCATTGTCCAGCTCTCTGATGCATAGCAAATGATTTCAAAGACCATGGTGTGTATCAGGAACACCTTAGTCTCCAGACTGACATCAATACCCCGAGCAAAATTTTTTTTCAGTACTTCTCTGAACATTTAATATGACAACAAAGGGTGAATCTTCAGGAACAAAATAGAAACTGTAGCTTTTCTTCAAGAGACATGAGCATCAAATTATTATTTTGCAGATCATTTCTTTCCAGGGTCTAGAGTTTTATGGACACGTGTTGGGTCATGTGAGTTTGAGACTTACCCAGCCCTGAATTTCCATTTTTGCTCTGAAGAGCTGTGAAACTTGAGATCAACTCAAGGTCATTAAACTAAAAAAACAAACAAACAAAAACCCCAAGGAAAACACCTGCATTATATCCATGAGACTCAGGCACACAAAGCATTTTCGTAATTACCATATTCATTAACATCATGATGACTTTTAAAATAACTTTTATAAATTTAGCAGCATTGGGGAGGAAAAAGCAATATATTCACATCAACAATTTGAAAAATTAGAAAACTCAAACTTATTTCATGGCAGAAATAATTTGTATGTGTGTGTAAGCAACACTTATATTGACATAAACATATCATAAGTATAAAAATATTTACACATACACACATATGCATGGTGTATCCTATATTGTTGTTGTTGTGGTTGTTATGTGCCGTCGAGTCACTTGCGACTGATAGCGACCCTATGTACAACAGCCCTAAACTCTGCTCTGTCCTGTGCCAATCGCACTGTCTCTGACACTCCCATCCCGATTATCCCAGTTAGTGAATCAATCCACCTCATAGAGGGTCTTCCCCTCCTGCGCTGTCCCTCCACCCTCCCAAGCATGATGTCTTTCTCCAAGGACCGGTCTCTCCTCACAACATGTCTAAAGTATGTTACACGGAGCCTCAGAATCCAAGGAGCTACCCGGTTTAACCCTTTCCAGGACAAATCTGTTTGTTTTCCTAGCAGTCCATGGTATTCTCAATACTCTTCTCCAACACCACAGCTGAAAGGCATCAATTCTCCTTCTACCCTTCTTGGTCATTGCCCAACTCTCTGATGCATAACAAGTGATTGCGAAGACCATGGCCTGTATCAGACGCACCTTAGTCTCCAGAGAGACACCATTGCTCTTCAGTACTTTGGAGAGATCCCTAACAGCAGACTTTCCCATGTTGGAATTTGTGCATATAAACTATTTTAAAAGGTCAGTTTCTTGGTGACAAATCATGACTGCCTTTTTTTTTCTTTGCTTTTAAAATAGCACACACTATGAAATTATGCAATGGAAATATTTCTACTCATATTTCAACTTGTCTTCAGTAAAGTGTCTTGAAATTTATAGCCTATGTTTGAAAATAAGAACAGTATCATAATATGCTTATTTTATGACAGGCACAAGACAAGATAATTAATATCTCACTTAATAATGATATCAGAGGCAAATCAACTGAAAGCAGATTAAGTTCAAGAAATGTCCTCAAGATTACACAGCTAGCTAGGAATAATTTGAATTTAGGACTCTCTGCTCCACTGTGAAGCTAACTGGTTCACTTTAAATGTATGAGGAATCATTTTTCTAGATTAGTATTTGCTGCTGTTTCTGTTGTTATGTGTAGTCGAGTAGCTTGTGACTCATAGCAACCCTATGTACAACAGCTCTGAACCCTGCTCTATCCTGAGCCAACCTCATCGTCTTTGACACATCTACACCCATTACCCCAGTCACTGACTCAGTCCATCTCACTGAGTGTCTTTCTCTCTTGCGCTGTCCCTCCATCCTCTCAAGCATGATGTCCCTCTAAAGAACTGGTCACGCCTTGCAACATGCCCCAAATATATTAGATAGAGATTCAGAAAGGAGCCATTGGTGGTGCAGTGATTGTGCAATGGGCTGCTAGCCTAAAGGTTGGAAATTTGAAGCCACCAGTGGCTCTGCAGATGAAAAGATCTTGTCAAAAGTAAAACCTGAGAGAGGCTCTGGGGAGATTTCCATTTGAATGAATTGCTGGACCCACACTGGAGCTCTGAAGAGATATACATCTCAAAGAAGGGCAAGCAGGTAAGGAAAAAATGAAAAAGAATTAACCAAAGGAAGATAATGACTTTTCAAAACCAGGACAAGCGTTGCCTTCTAAGGCAGGGTGAACTCGGTTCCCACCACAATTCTAAGACCTGAGATTAACGTATGCTAACTCACAGCAATCACCTGGATCCACCGGAGTGCCAGCTGAAGGAACACAACAGTGGAGGCATAGGCTGAACTTGGACGTGTTCCTTCAGCGCTGCCCAATTACCATGCTCAGATGTGTGGATGAGCAGGGAAGGCTGACTGGCTTGAGCAGCAGTGAGTCAGGAGAACCCCTGGCTGGCTGACTAGGCCCCATGTGGGGTCAAGAGCTGAGGGAGACCAGCAGGTCTGGATCACAGGGAGGCGTGTGGACTCCTGAGCCTTTCCAGCTGATGCCCTTTTGAGCCTGAATCCAGATGGCTGGGGACGAGTTGACCAGAGAACCCAACCATGCTGTGTGGGAGTGTCGATTACTATAATCTGATGGCTTGCTCTGGACTGGGCTTTGCCTGTGTGTGCAGATGATGAAAGTTGCCAAATAGAACAGAGGATTCTTGAGCAACACCGACATGTGCGCTCCCTCATAGTTCTAGTTTGATAGGGATGAATAAATCAGAATTTTCTATCCAAAAGGATATGATATAGCTGGCTTACACCCTTTCAGGAAAGTAGATGATTGAAGGGGGAGGGATGAAACTCCACAATATACAAGTGCAAAAAAGAATGTAAATGAAACTGATTATATAAACGAATACATTTAAAAAAATAGAGTATATTCTCCAGTAAAAATTATGCCTTCAGAACCCAAGGGGGTAGTTCTACTCTATCCTGCAGGATCAGTCAGAGTCAGAATTGACTCAAGGTACACAACAGTCACAACCCGAATTAAGGAGCTCTGGTGGCATAATGTGCAATATGTTGGACAGCTACCAAAAGGGTCAGAAGTTAGAATCCATGAGCTGTACCAAGGGATAATGAGGGCAATCTCCTTCTACAAAGATTTGTAGCCTCAGAAACCCAATGGAGGGGCATTATGAGGCATCATGAGGTCATTGATGGTGTGAGTGAGTTTGATTTTAGGCCAAAGAGTCAAGCACTCCGCTATCAGGTGGAGAGTTTGGTGGTTTGAACTCAGCCAGAAATGTCTCAGAAGGCAGGTTGGTGATATGCAATGGAAAGGTCACTGCCTTGGGAACCATATGGGGCAATTCCACTCCACACAAGGGATTGCCTGATGTGGCATTGACCCAAGGGCAACTAAAGACAACAATCTGAATCAGGTTCTTAAAAGTACCACTTACATATCTCATTACCTTAACTATCTCTGACGATCTTAAGGGGAAATAACCTTAAAAATACACAATTGTACGCTTAGCATAAAATCTCATTTTATTTTGCAAGAACGATCCATGAAAAAGACCAGGTTAAATTTTTATCTCTAACAAATACCAGAATTTACAACATACTGTGCTTTTTAATCTTCATCGATTTCCTCAATGCAGGCGCTAATCTTTAATGTTGATGTTTTGTGGTCTAGTGACTCTTGAGGGAAGGCAAATACATCCTCCTTTGAACTGTAAATAATAATATTTGGACTGGCTTCTTCATAAAATGTGCAGTAATCCTTATTTCTTTTACTTGTTAAGTGGTAATTTTAAAAGCTAATTTGAATGTATTTAATTCTTTCTTCTGGTGTTTTAATAGGTTTTAACTTCATAGAAGTGGCACATAAACGACTTGAATCAAGGCAATGTGTTGTGGTTGTTGTTATGTGCTGTTGAGTCGCCTGTGACTCACAGCGACCCTATGATTAATAGCTCTGAACCCTGTCCTGTCCTGAGCCATTCTCATCGTTTCCGACAGATATAATACCATTTCTTCAGTCACTGAGTCAATCCAGCTCATCCAGGGTCTTCTCCTGTGCTGTCCCTTCCAAGCATGATATCCTTCTCCAAGGACTGGTCTCTCCTGGTCACGCTCATTAATTATAAAGTAGCTTATTGGGGAATAGGTATCAGGGTGGTCTCTTTCTTGGATTTAGTAAAATTATAACATAAATTAAGAGGTCATCTTCATTTTCATATCCCTTCTCCTACTTCTCCTCATTAGTCTTTAACCAGAAGAATGTTCATAACATAGTCAAGTTTGAGTATCTGCCAAGCCTGGATCTAAATGTCTCTCAGAGAGGAAAGTATAAAGTTTAACTTCTCCTAAATCTAGCTAATTATATATATTCAATACACATTTATTGAATTAATAATTTGCATAGACAAACATAACTCTGTTAAACTATTCTTTGATCTTTTCTGGGGTTGATGTCGACTTCATGAATGTGTGTTTGACACACACATGTGAAAATATTCACATGTACATCCTGGGTCATTTATAATTTTCTTACACACACATAAAGCTTAAAGAGCTGCTGAAATTATGCAGTCTTGATAATTTCAAACGGGAACGCCAAGGCCCTCAGGTGTTAAGAAATGTGCCTGATGCTGTATAATGAACCAAGATAAGGATGTAAATTGAGTTCCTTTGGCTTCTTCTATTCTGCCAAGAAAACATAGTTAAAGCTCATCTTATGATTGCCATATAAACAAAAGAAATGTTGTATACTGAGACTCTGTCACTATGATCATAAAGAAAATTCATATTAAAATATAAGTTACATTTTATGTGGTAAATTATAAAATGAATAGTAAATTGGATGTGGACTGTTAAAATCTGTATTATGTTTTCATACAATATACAAATGGTTTAAGGGAAAGGACCTCTTTGTAGGTGTCAAAATAAAAATGGTTCCTTTTTCTGTCATTTCTTATCCATAACTGTAAACCAAAGAAGCTAAGACAAGTATCTTGACCTACTCTTTATCCTCCCTAGTTTTCTGTTATTATGGTAAAGAATGAATAGAGAGGCTTGAACAGTGGCCAGTGGTCACTAAGCTATATAAATTATTTTAGCATAAACTACATGATATCTTTATTTTTACATAAACTGCAATGGGGTTAGGTGTGTCAGAGTCGGTGAGACAGGCTCAGGATAGGGCAGTATTTGCAGCTATTGAGCACTGGATTGCTATGAGTTGAGGGGGATTCAACAGAACAAAACAACAATGACAACAACATATCTACATGATGCTCATTTTAAGGATTTCCAAAGCCTTGTGATGAATTTTTAGTAGTTAGACA
The DNA here is from genome assembly GCF_000299155.1 of Elephantulus edwardii. Taxonomy (NCBI): domain Eukaryota; kingdom Metazoa; phylum Chordata; class Mammalia; order Macroscelidea; family Macroscelididae; genus Elephantulus; species Elephantulus edwardii. The sequence goes on along the minus strand of NW_006399849.1, from coordinate 6,998,156 downwards.
TTTGGTTAGTGCTTCTGTGTGTCATTTACAAAGTGTCTACTATACTGTTAAGAATTAAAATTATCTTCAAAATTCATAGCATTAAGACCACTTGGTTTTTGCTGCCTGATTCTATGTAAAGGGCACTCTGGTGACTTAGCGGTAAGAAGTTGTCTTGCTAATGTGAAGGTACAGGGTTCAAATACCAGCTGCTCCCCTGAGGAAAGATGAACAATCTCCTCCTGTAAAATTAACTACTTCTGAAAACCTGCTGGAGGGTTGCTCTGAATTGGTTCTCACCCAGTGGTATTAAACAACAACAATTAGAAGAAGTACTACATCTTTTATGCTGAGAAATGGAAGGAATTATCTGAGAATGGAAGGAATTTTGTTAAATGTGATGTGGTTTGAACTAAGTCTCTTAAACTCTCACTTACAAAGGCCTCACGGGTCTTCTTAACCGAAGAAATAGTTTGTGTCCATCCAAGCCCACCTAAAGGTACAAAAGGCCTAGTGATTGCTTTTCACCAAGATTAGGACAAACCAACACACTGCAGTTAACGTTGAATCTAGTGAACAGCTGTACTGTTTGAAGCAGTTCTGCTTGGCAACATGAAGTTTCCATGAGTCAGAATTATCCATGGCAACTGGTTTGATTTTTTTAAAAAATCATTGACTAACCCTTCAATTTAAAAACTGATGTCCTAGCAACATCTTGTTGAACATCTCCAAAATATTGCACATTTTCTCTTCCTTTCATAGCAATCTTTTCAAGACTGTCTGAAGACTCAAAAATACTCAGATTCACCACCATCAAGTCCATTCTGACTTACAGCAAATCCCCATCAGTATTCCTAAACTGTGAATATCAGGAAAAGACTATCCTGCTTCCTTTTTTGCAGAGCCACTGGTGGATTCAGCCTGCCTGGCCCTTAGCAGCACAACATCCTAGAGACTACATATATTAGAGCTCTATTTCTTGCCAATTAAACTGGGAGCACACCATTACAAACAGTAAGTACACATTCACTTTTAGAATTTACAAATAGTCCTATGATGAATTTTTAACAGTTAGATATTTTGTTAATGCGTTAGTGTATCATGTTACAAAGTTTCTACTGTACTGACAGGGAACTCGGGTGGCTTAGTGGTAAGGGATTATGCTGAAAACCCAAAGGCACATGGTTCAAATCTACCAGCTGTTCCACAGGTTGAAAATAGTCAAGCTCCTCCCATGCAATTTACAGCTACTGAAAACTCACTGAAAGGTAACATTTGAGTTGGTTCTGACTTTATGGTACACAATAATAACAACAACAACAATGCTATACTACTAAGAACTGGGATTACTTTCAGATTCCACATCAAACAGACCATTTGATTGTTGCCTGATTCCACACAAGGCCTATTGTTTGGATCTTGTCTGTAAAATTAGGTGTGCCTGCAAGTTTCACTTTCCCATCCATGTCCTACTCCTTTGATACACAAACTGGGGCCCAGTGACCAGCTGCATCAGTAGCATCTTTCAACTGGTTAGGAATGGAGATTCTCAGGGCCCACTCAACACCTGCTTGACCAGAAGCTACGTTTTAATGAAATCCCTATTTGATTCCTGAACATGTTTAGATTGAGAGGTGCTAACACAAGCCCCAGGATTCACTATTTGTTTAGTGTAGCCATGTTGTCCTCAGCAACAGTGTAAGGTACCTTCAATCCCATCACTTCTGGTGTAAGCCCAAGTTAAATATAGTACTATGTTGTGGCTAGATACCATCGAGTTGAGTATGACTCACATCAACCCTATGAACAAATGATCTGAACCCTGTTCTATCCTGCGCCATCATCACAGTTAATGATACTCAAGAGTCCATTGCAGCAGTTGCTGTGAATCCACCTGATTGAGGGTCTTCCTCTCCTTCTGTGATTCTCCACTCTTCCCAGCGTCATGTCCTTCTTCAAGGACTAGCACCTTCTAGCAATATGCCCAAAGCATGTGAGGTGAAGCCTCACCATCCTTGTTTCCTAAGAGCACTATGGCTGTGTACCATCTTTAAGACATATCTGTTCTCTTGGCCTTCCGTGGGATGTTCAGTGCTCATCTCCAACACCACAGCTCAATGGCGTCAATTCTTTTTCTGTCATCTTTATTCATTGTCCAGCTATCAGATGCATAGCAGGTGATTGGAAAGACGATGGCCTGAATCAGATGCACCTTAGTCCTTAAAATAACATTATTACTCCTCAGTAATTTGGAGAAGTCCTTAACTGCAGATTTTCTCAGTGCAATACATCTCATTATTACCTGACTGCTCATACCAAGGATGTTAACTGTGGATCCAAGCAAGATGAAGCTGTTGACAGTTTCAATCTCCTCTCCACTGTATGATGTAAGTTTATTAAAACAAAACTTTTCTAAAATAAAACTTAGAACCTTAAATACCAGTTTTACTGGATTTGTTTACTGGATTCCCCAAGATTTGCTTTTGCTGTCTGAATCCCCTCTAAAGTACCATCTCAGAGTGAGTTCTTCACATGGAGGTTGAATTCTACCAGGCCAGGTGGTCAATCTATTCAACGTCCTGGGCTGACTAGAGTGACCCTTGTCCCCAGTTAACCTCTCTGCTCTCTGTGCTTGGAGATTTCGTGTCTTGACTCACATTGAGCAAGGCCGTGGGGACTTGGAAACATGATGAGCCATTCTGTATTTCACAAGTGACTTTGCTCAAAGACTTGATAGGTTGAAAATATTGGTTAAAATGAATTTTAGAAATTCTCATTAGATTTTCATTCATAAAACACTATCCAGAGTACTAGCTCATTTAGACTACTATTTAGTTTATACCTGAACCAATATTTTAGCGACCCGAAAAAAATTAAATGGCACAGTTACTCAGGCATTGAGACATGTTGATTCTGAGCATTGTATTTTTGCTGCTGGTGGTGTGAGGTGACATAAAGTCAACTATGACTCATAGTAACCCCACGAACAACAGATCTGAACGTTATCCTATCCTGAGCCTTCTTCACAACCTATTATCATAAGTAATTTTGTCAATCCATTGTGCTAATTTTTTAGGAACTTAAAAGCAAAACACAAATAAAGACTTCAAGAGATCACAAATGAGAGTACTGAGCTTTAAAAAAGTATGTTATTAATTCTTTTCTCAATTTCCACACCCAGTGACCCTTATGTAGATTTCATGACTTGCAGTATCTTTCTAAATGTCATTATCTTTCAGGTCATATCACCCCCAGAATACATTTACACTACTTTATTCTCTCTGCTTTACTGAATATATTTGAAAATAGACTTAGAACTGAATTCTGAAAGTTTAAAAGAAAAAAAAGTTTAAAGAAATAAGACCCACAATTGTTAGACTTGCTAATTTGCTCGAAAAAAAACATCTAAAAATTAATGATCACATTTTGACACAGTACAAGCTGAACCTGTATTGACTTATTTACTTCATGTTCTAAAAGCCAGATCAGTATCATAAGTCAGGTTATGATGAGCATTAAAGGGGCTGACAAAAAAAAGATTATATATCTCTAGAATCTTGACATAAATTGAAAGGGAAAATTGTGATGAAATAGAAAAAGGAAAGTGAATAATGGGGGAAAAATCAGCTTGAAAGGATTTGGAGGGGAAACAAATCCAAGAAAGAGTAATACATATTTATAGACCATATTTTACACTGAAAATGTATTTGCCAGTGTTTTAAACAGGTTAAACTGGTTTATAAAATGTTCAAGACAACTTTTCCAAAAATTCACTTCTAAAACAGAAAACTGAATATAATGTAAATACTTAATATATTAACTGCAGATAGAATGAATCTGGAAATGGATTTCTAGAAAACGCAATAAAATAACATTAATGGGCTTTGGTAACAATGATTCTGGATTGGCTAATTAAACTGGATAAAAAATTAACATTGTGGATATAAATGGATAATGAGTCAAATAGAGGGAAAATATTATATAAAAGGCTGTTTCTTTCTCTAATCATTTGTTTCACAGGTTCAGATTACTCATTCTGAGAAGAAGCTTTGTGGATATCTCAGTGTTATCCATCATATTCCTGGAAAAGCAGGGCCTGTGGAAGAGAAGATCTGACCACATGTGCACAAAAAGGCATTATGGGTAATAATGAATAGAAATGTTACCATTGAGCATAGGACACCCAGAGTGCCTACACATAGAGGAGAATGTAGGAAAATCACAGTACCATATATAATAGAAGGTGTTCTGGTGGCCTGGTGT
>NW_006399849.1:6973198-6990390 GCF_000299155.1 Elephantulus edwardii | reverse complement strand
ATGTGTCCTGTAGAACTCCTGTGTAGATTATGTTTTTTTTCTGGCCCGAAGCCCCCCTGGTTTTTCTGTGTACCTGAAAGATGCCTCTTCGATATTGTCTGAGGTGACTCCCCCACCCCCACCCCGTTGCGCAGCTTCCCAGCTTCCCTTCCGCCCAGGAGCACGTTCTCCCGCTGGTTTTTCTGTGTACCTGAGAGATGCCTCTTCGCTATTGTCTGAGGTGACTTCCCCCAGTGTGCAGCTTCCCGGCTTCCCTTTCGCCCAGGAGCACGTGGTTCAAATCCCATCAACTGTTCTGTGAAAGAAGGATGGTACATCTTTCTCCTGTGCGATTAACTGCCTCTGAAATCCTGCCAGAGGGTCACCTATGATTCAGTTATGACTGTGTGCCAGAGAGTAATAACCAACCCATAGTTGACCATCCAGAGGCAGTTAATCATGTGGGAGGAGATTGCCCATCTTTCTGTGAAGCAATTGGTGTGATTTGAAAAGCGTGTCTTCAGGGTTGCAGCACAGCCTCTTGCCACGAGGCTACGAGAGCTCCCTTCATAGATAATAGATGATGTAAAATATCATTCCTGTCCTCCTAAACCAGAGAGGGATACAGACAGAAAGGTGCTCACTGTTACCAGTTGCCAAGGGCCACCGGCTAAGCCACCTTTGTCCAGACAATTTGAAATTTAAAACAAAGAGTTAAGGGAATTTGTGACAGAAAAAAAATTAGACATTTTCTAAGAAACCGTAAGATACGGCAGTAAAGCAGTTATTTGAACTATGGAATGTTTCCATTTCTTAGTTCATCTGAGAGCAAGGCAGTGGTATTTTTCATGGAAGTCATGACTGAGAGCTTTATGACATGTACAACTCCAAGATGGCAGAAGATTTGTTTTCTTCTACCACAAGTGGCTACCCTTCACCAGAGAATGTATTTACGTCACTAAACTAATGTCATTCTTAAACAGGACACAAATCTTTGCTTTGGATGAGAACATGAATATGATCAGTTCATTTTTCATCTTCTATATAAACACTATCATTTGGGCCAGCAAGGTGGAGAGTCTTTTAAAACCAAGGTTATGTTACAAAGTTAGACCTCTTCACTCAGCCAATCTATTTCATCAGCCTATCTAAACACTCTGCCATTATATTACTTTATCCATAGCAACCTGCAGTGGATAATCCACAGATCAATTAAAGACAAATTAACAGCTAAAAGGGATCAAGAAACAAGCATTAAAGCATAGTATTTAGAGAGGATAGCCTAAAAATGTCTATTAAAGTTTGTTCTATCTTTTCTCCTAATCTAAGATTACAAATGTGTATGATGATTTTGGAAAATGAAACACTCATCACACAATTACTCTTACTTGATTACATGTCTTTTGGAGGCAGACACAGGAATATGTATCAAGCTAAATGTTTTCAAAACAAGTATAAAACAAAAAAAGTTCTAGCTGGTTAATGTGCTGCCTGTTGGTTAAAGGTTTGAGTCTACTGATCGCTCTAGTAGTCTCCTCTTGTAAAGATTTAGATCCTTGAAAACCCAGTCAAGGATTACTACATGTCAGAATTGACTTGGTGGAAATGTACTCGGTTTATTATTATTATTTCATAAAATACTTCTATTCTTGATTATCAATGTTGAATTTTGTTTTTTACTTTAAAGTTTTTATGTATGAAACTTTAAAAAATGGTATGAAATAATGATAGTAATGTATACTATAAACTTCTAGTCAATGTTTTCATTAGTATTTTTATGCTATAATAATTTAAATAGAAAAACAATTCTATAGCATTCCACTAGATGAAAAATCTTCTTTTAGTTATCACCATTTTAATTATTTTTTGTTTTCCTACTTCTCTTTCTGTTTCTCTTCCCTTACCTCTTTGTCCTCCTTTCCTCTCCCCCTCCCCACTATTATTCTTTCTTGCCTGTCTCCTCCTACTGTTTCTAAAGTCTAGAGGGAACCATTGTGCTGCTAATTCACAGATCAAGCCACCCTGGCAGCTGAAATTCACCTTCCCTGTGATTTCCAGCCTCTGAATCCCAATGGAGGGTCAACTATGAGTTGGTTCCTACTCAATGGCAATGAAGGGATATTTTTTAAGCATTGAAAGCAAATACACTCAAAGGCAGGAGTATGATCTAATAAGAATGGTCATTATCTAGCCACTCTTATTCTGCTCTCCTCCCAATATGCCATGTACAATCTGCTTTATAACAGCAGTGTTATGCAGTATTTGTCCTTTTGTGACTGAGATATTTCACTCAGCCTAATGTTCTCCAGGGTTTCCCACATTGTGTAATGTTTTATGAGTTCATTGTTTTTCAGTGCTGCTGTATTACTCCATTGTATGAACATATCATAGTTTTTCTATCCATTTGTTGATGAGAATTTGGGTTGCTTCCATCTCTTTGCTATTGTAGATAATGCACAATAAACATGGGTTTGTATATATCTGGATGGTTGTTCTTGTTTCTTTAGGGTATATTCCTAAAAGTGGAATTGCTAGGTCAAATCGTATGTCTATTTCCAATTTTTGAGAGAGTGCCAAACCACGTTCCATAGTGATTGCACCATAATGACCGTTGAATTGGAAGAGATGAAGGAAAGGATTGTTTAAAAAGAATATATGACTAGGCATTACACCCCAGAAAAAGAGGTACATTGTTGCATGGAGGACTGGGGGATAGGCAGGAAATTGTGCAACAACGAAGCAATATCTAAAAAAACAAGTGAAAGGAGGAGGAGGTAGGGAGGGAGGGGGTAAAATATGCAATAGTGAATGAATGAAAAAACCTAACTTCTCTGTGAACATTTATTAAAATCACAATTAAAATAAAGTTTTATAAAAAGAATGAATAAGAAGTCACTAAAGAAGTCAAATTTCTTATGATTCTGCAGACCAAGTCACAAGTTGTTGAGCAAGATTGCAAAGGTATTCATGGCTGTAAGAAATGGATATGTTGCATATTATGCATAAATAAATTTATTATTAGTATGAAGCTTTCCTTTCTTTTTCCAAACAGTATGTTGTTGTTGTTGTGTTGCTATGTACTATCGAGTCAACTACAACTCATAGCAACCTTATCAACAGACCCTAAGTCTCCAAACTTTGTCCTATCCTGAGCCAACCTCACCACCTCTGACACACCTGACCCCACTGCCAGTCACTATGTCAATCCATCTCATCTAGGGTCTTTATCTTTTGTGCTGTGACTCCACCCTTCCAAGCATGACTGGTTCTTCCTATAAATATACCCAAAGCATGTGAGATGGAGCTTCAAAATCCTTTCTTCCAAGGAGTAACCTGGCATCACCATCTCCAGGACAGACCTATTTGTTTTCTTGGTGATCCATGATATGTTTAATGCTTTTCCCCAGCACCACAACTCAAAGGAATCAATTCTTCTTCTGCCATCCTTACTCACTGTACAGCTTTCAGTTCATAACAAGCAATTGAGAAGACCATGGACTAGATCAGGTGCAAAGCAATATTGCCCATCTCAATCCTTACTCTATTCCACTTAGTTGTTATCTTGTTTGACCATTTCTTACAGTGTAAGTTTTATGAGAGCAGAGACCTTCTGCCTCACTCCATCCCTAATAAAAGGCATATACCTTTGTGTGGCAAATACAACAAAGCAAGATAGAACAATGAATGAAACTAATCTACCATCTGGTGAGAACCAAGCACAAAATTTTAAAAATAGTCTGCAAGCCTCTGTTCAGTTCATCTACTGTTGAAAGTTAGATTAAATAATTTTAAAATTACACTAAAACAAAAGTAATATTAAAATCTCAGCACCTGACAATAATGTAAACATTTGACTATTTTCTGTATTCTTAAGACTATTTATGTGTATTGTATCTGCATGGTGGAAGCACTGTATAGATGCTATGATGTACTTTTCCATATTCAGCAACATCATATAGAAATCAGAAATCCTACATATAAAACTGGTTTTGGTTTCTTTACAATTAGTATTTCCTAACATATCACCTGATAGGCAAAACACAGACCTCCAACACAGTTTCTGAAGAAATGGATTGATCTTTTTTAACCTACTTCCATTTGAATGTTTTATTCACAGTCACAGCAATTCTTATTTGCACTGATTTTATTTCTTTAAACATGCTCAAAGCTTATCTTCTTTAATGTCAGTATAAAGTGTGATTTTGGAATGTGCTTAAACACTGTCACTCTCAAAATAGCTGTCTTTTGTATGTGACTGACTGAATCCAACTAAAGTAACACAAACATACTCTACACAGAAGCGCATTTTTTATCTTTCACATTAGTAGTATTCACCCAGTTAACACTATCATCAAGTACTAAATTTTATTCTTTGGCAAATTAAAAAAGACATTATTTTCATCTCCTTTGACAGCTAGACTTTCATTATAATGCTGGGTATTCATATAACCAAGCCATATAGAAGTTCAGACACGTTTCTCAAATCCCTTTTTGTGAAAGTTAGGAAGGCTCTTAAATTATGGTCAAAAAGTGGTAAAAATACAGATGCTGGGAGAGGGGAGACACTAGCCAATACTGGAGATGATCTGGGACAAAACAAACAAAACACATTGTATGCTTGTATTGTATCAGGTATCCAGAAAATAGAGTAGGAAAAGAAGGTTTATAGAATAAATGCTTCCCTTTTCTCTCTAAGAAGTACTCCTATTCAGTCTACCAACAATAGACTTGTCTTAATTGGGCCACTCAGTTAAGATACCATAAGATAAAAATCCTTAAAGTATGTCCCACAGCTTCACCACTTAATAATGAAAATGTGTCAGTTCTTGGAAAAAGACATAATATTTGGAAAAGTAGAAGAAGGTTAGCAAAAGGAAGATACTCAAGTAGATTGACTCAGTATCTATGAAAATTACTGGGATTTCACATGGTAGAGGTCAAGAGGATGGTGCAAGATAGGACCAAGTTTTGATTTGTTGCTCATACAGTTGCTGTGAGCCACAGTTGACTGATGTCATTCAACAATAGCAACACAGGTTGAATATTATAAAATCAACATTATATGGATGAGTAATATTCATTTTATTAATCAGAGCTCTGGTGGCCTAGTGATATGAAATTCCACTGCCAATCCAAAGGCACAGGGTTCGAGGCCACCAACAGTTCCACAGGAGAAAGATGGGTGATCTTCTCATGTTTGATTTATAGACTCTGAATGCCTACTGGAAGTTCAGGTAAGGGTCACTTCTGACTTGATCATTTATAACAGTAAGCAGAAAACTATTGCTATCAAGTTTATTCTCATTCACGGCCATCCATGTCTGTCAGAGTAGAATTGCCTTCTATAGAGTGTTTCCAGTGGCTGTGAACTTTCAGAAATAGACAACCAGAACTTTGCACTGAGGTGCCTTTGGTTACTAATTATACTGATATGAATGGCCACACTTATCAGACATTCAAAAATAATGTCATCTTAGCCAGTGTCTTTCCTTATGATAAAACAATTAGAAGAATCGGATGCATTTTTCTCTTTTGTTATCTAGATTTTTTAAAATCTGTTCTCAGTTGTCATGTGACAGTGTTCTGTAATGGTTCATAGCTGTTGGCTTAATATTCTTCTTCTCTTTCTTTGATTGCCTACTTTTCTAAACATAATACCCATCCTTCTCCAGGAGCTGACTTTTCATAGAACATGCCCATACTATCAGGAGCACTCTAGCTGTGTTTTTTCCAAGACAGATTTGTTTGTTCTTCTGGCAGTCCGTGGAATACTCAGCATTGTGGGCCAACATCATAGCTCAACTGCATCTTCTATTCTCATTCAATCTTCTTTATTCACAGTCCAACTTGAGCACGCACGTGAAGCAATTATGAGGGAGAGGAGAAGTGAGGATGGCACAGAAACTGGGAGAAGCTGTCTTCTAATACCAGGAGTGCTCTCATTCTTTACAGCTGTTTTTGGAGAGGACTGGGTAACACCCTAAACAGGAAGTATAGTAAAAGAACCAGTCTGAGGAAGCTGGAGCCAGATGATTTTTTTTTAAGGTGGCATACATTGTCTTCTGCAGTCTGCGTAGGGCACAACTGGAAAGGAACGAATGGAGACTGTGACTAAAGGAGTGCACTGAATCTCACTGAGATCTGAGATAGAGGAGCACTAGGGGGGACAGCAAGGAAAGTAGGGGAAGGACAATACTTCACATTGACTGTAGTGTTCGCCTAAAAGGTGGCTTTTCAAAGCCATTAGTTAGCAGCCATTAGTTAGCAGCCACTAGTCTCCAGCTACCTTAACTGCAGACACATGGTCTTGCATCAGCTGTGGAACTAAGATAAGTGAAGGAGTGCTTCCCACACTGGGCAGCAAGACTTGAGGCAAAAAAGACTTGAAGCGAGACTTAAGGCGAGCAAGGCTTCTGGTGGCAAGACCATGGTGAAAGTGAGACTCTGGTGGTGGAAAGAATGGCATTCCTGTGGACGAACGGAGGCAAGGTGTGATCTGAGGCTCCTTGCATTTCTGCTGGCTGAAGATGGACTTTGCTGCTCTTGCCTTTGGTAATAGAAGGACTAACTGGAGCCTGGACTAACCAAGGAGTTGTTGGGCTAAAACCTGGACTTATTTGGGGTGATATTGTGATATATTTTACTTCCCCCACTCTCCAACTTCTTTTCCTAATAAATCCGGTTGTTAGTACTATTGCTATGAGTCTGTGAGTCAGCAATGAATAAAAGAACCCCTTGCTGTTGGTGGGGCTGTACAGGCACCATGGGGATGGGCTATGGACTCCTTATCTGCTTTCCTCTTCAGGCCACTGGGGGTTGCACTTTTCTCATTGTCTCTGGCCCTTTCAGAGAGGCGCTCATGGCCTTATGCCCCCATGTCCTGTTTCCCCTACTTAGACATTGATGGAGTGACATGGAGAAAAATGGCTCATAGCAGTATATCATGTGTGCACCTGTGCAACCAGGGGCACGCATGAAGGAAAAACAGATGATGACTCCCACCTTCAGGAAAGTTGAGTTCCACTGGTTAAGAGAGCAAATGTGAACAGCCAAGCTCCCATCCTCATGTTTGCCTATTAAGTGCCAGAGAAGAAACATCTTAAATTCTTGATTCAACAATAAAAAAACAGACAAAACACCAAAACCTAAAACAAACAAACAAGAACAAGGAAGGCAAAGTGTGCCTTCTAGTGGTTTTCAGTGGAAGATACAAGACCACCATCACTGGATCAGTGACCCCATGGGGCTGATGGGATAACTGGAGTTGCCCCATGTAGTTCCAAAGGCTGTAAATCTTTGTCCCACAGAGAGGTAGTTGGATGTGGGTTCAGACTTTCTCTTGGCAGCAATGTGCTTATACCACCAGGAGTACAGTCAGAAAATTTAGCAGAAAAACCAGAACAACTAATTCACTATAACAACAACAACAATAAAAACAGGAAGAAACAAAGACAAGCAAATAGCCCAAGGGAAAAATAGGATAGAGAAAAATAGTAAAACTAACAAAATGACAAGAGAAGAAGGACCAGTTAAAAGAAACACATGAAGAACAGGTAATTTTTCCTCTGGAGGTTAGAATAATACAGAGGACAGCACAAAATATGCTATTAAATGGGATATAAAAAGTGAGAAGCAGAATTGGGAAACAAACTGAAGAACAAACTGAGAGCTTCGACATGAAAACTGAAAATAAGGCAGACAAAAGAAAACAAAGAGAATGATAAATGTGATAAATCGAGTTCTAAAAAGTGAAAGCAACACTCACAAATAAAGTGGAACCCATTAACACAGCAAGCTGCTAATAAAACAATAGAAAAGAACAAAAAAAAGTGAACAATGGTGTGAATACATAAAATATACATAAAATACTGCAAAAAAACCCCACCCAAAACCAAACACAACCAACTTCAATTTGCATCAACTACAAAGCATAGTGATTTTGTAAACAACAGACCTACCCCTTGCCTGTCCTGCACCTTCCTCAAGAGCTCTGCCTTACTCAAACCTGTTGTTGCAGTCACTGTGACAATACGTTGTGCTGAGGGTCATTTTCTCTTCTGCTGATCCTCGACCTTTCTTACTCTTCATTCCACTGACTAGAGCCTCCTGTTGGGAGCAGGAGTGGCATCCAGTTCCTAAACAACACACCTTCAGAAACTCTATGAACTTTGATAAATGTCCATAGTTGTCAAGGGACTTCAGGCCTTTTGTTCATAGGGTCGCTATGAGTCATGCTTGACTTGAAGGCAATCAACAACAATCAACAACAGAGCCTCTTGGCAGCATTCACAAAGTATGTGAGACCAGGTTTCACCATCGACCTCTAAGGAACACCTTAGTTGTACTTTTCTTATCTAAGTTTTCATTCAAAACTACGGAGAAATGAAGATATTTCGAAACAAGCAAAGGTTCTGGGAATTTGCCATGACAAGACCAGTTCTACAAGTATTACTCAAAGGGGCACTCCAGATGGAAAGGCAAGAACATAAAGTAAACAACGGGTATTGATAAAAAGGGAAGGATCAACAAAAAGTAAAAGTGAGATCTCGAAAACCTGCAAGAACAATCGTAAGACTTTTTAGGAAATGACTCAATAATTAAATCTTACAAATAATGTGACATAAAGTTTAAAAGAAATAATTACAAAGTTATCAAATATAGGCTATTTATTGATGTTAACATCAATATATAGCATTATATATCTTCCACCTGTGGAGGAGGAAGAAACATATCAGGAATAGATTGATTATGTCAACTGCTGTTCACATGCTGAGTTTTATTCCAGTTATGACGAGGTATATATATGCACTAAACACTAAGGAATAATCAAACTGGAAATTTAGAAGAAAGTTATCAAACATTGTCATAAAAAGAAAGCAACTAAATACAAACAAAAAGTAGGGGGAGAGAAGGTCTGAGACACTAAAAAACCAAACACCAATATGAGTGAGGCTGTCACATTTTCAGTAGTAGTTTTAAACATAAAATGTCTAAAAAAAAAAAAAATTTAAAAAAAAAACCAAACATAAAATGTCTAAAAAGCCCGTGTAAAAGACAGATAATAGCAAAATAGGTAAAAAATGATCCATCTTTTGGCTATGTATAATAAATACTTCTTAGACATAAATGTACAAACAGACTGAAAAGAAGACTGGAAAAAAAGAATCAATTTCTCAAAAAAGTGCAGTGGAATATAGCAAAATATAGACCTTAAATTAAAATCTAATCCAAGATATAAACAAAGAAATTATATAATAAGTAAAAGCTCAAAACAAAAAGAAAACATAATTATAAATATTTGTGTACCTGGTGCCTAAGAGGTAAAGACTTGTGCTGCCGACCCAAAGGTATGTGGTTCGAATACACCAGCTGTTCCATGGGATAAAGATAAGCAGTCTCCTCCTGTGGGACTTATAGTCTCTAAAAACTACCTGGAGAGTCAGCTCTGAATTGGCTACAATTTGAAGGTACACAAGAAACAAAACAAAAACATTCTGTAAAAAGAGCTTAGGTGGCCTAGTGGTAAGGAGTTGCACTGTCAACCCAAGGTGCATGGTTTGGTTCTACTAGCCTCTCTGTGATAGAAAGATGGGAAATCTCTTCCCATGTGATTTATAGCCTCTGAAAATCCCTTGGAGGGTAGGTAAGCTGGGTCTGACTTGATGGCATAGACAACAAAACCAATATATTAAATATATTATTAAAGTAATGAATCAAGATATGTTGAACAAAATTGACTAATAACCATTAGTCAATGACCAAGCTTAGCCATCTTCTCCAGTTACTGTTCTGTTGTTGTTGTTGTGTACCACAGAGTTGGGACTGACTCATAGCTGACTCTCCAGTGGGTTTTCAGAGGCAGTCAATTGCAAGTGAGTAGACTGACCATTCTTCTCCAATGGAGCAACTGGCGGTCTCAAACTGTATGCCTTTGGGATTGCAGCACAACTTCTTGCCACTTGGCCACCAGAGCTTCTACTATTTTCTTAGGGACTTAAAAATAATATGAACAGAAATACATATATCTCTATTATTACGGCTTTATTCACAATAGAAAAGAAAGAGAACTAACTGAAGTGCCCATTAACAGATGAGCGGATAAACAAATTGGAGTACAAATATACATACATGCTACACAACCATTTGGGACAATTATGACTCCATGAAACATTATAACACAGATAGACCTTAATGATAAGTGAGGTAAATCAAGCATGTAAAGGGAAATAATGTATGACCCCTCATATATAAAAAAGCAAGAAGGGATATAGGGAGACCAATGTGCATTGCTAGTTACTACAGAGAAAAGATGTGAGAACAGTACACTTTACATGATTATTTTTATGCAGGAAAGGGGTATCAAATGTTGCATTGAGCCTTAGTAAAACCAAAGTAAAAAGGAATGTTTGGAGCCCTAGTGAATGGGTTTAGCCAAATTAATATACTGATAAGTACAGGTATGGGTAGATTGGAACCTATAGAATAGTAATAAAAAACCCAAATGCAAAGCTGTTCAGTGCATTCTGACTCCTAGCTCCCCACCTTCAGGTTTCTAACGCTTCAATCTTTACTGGAGGACACTGCTTCTCTTTCTCCACAGTCACTGGTGGAATAGAACCACTGACCTTTACCTGTTAGCAGTGCAGCGTGTAACACACAATGTTGCCAAAGCTCCGAGAAATATTTATTGTACTTAGTGCTGTTGACTCTAATAAGATTCACAGCAACCCTAAGAACTGCAACAGACCTGAACTTCCTTACCTCGTGCCAGCCTCATCATCTCCCACATACTTTAGCCTATTGCCGCAGCCATTGTGTCAATATCTCTTGTTGGAGGTCTTCATCTCTTTCGCTGACCCTTCATCTTTCCAAGCATGATGCTCTTTTCCAATGAATCACATCTCCTAGCAACATGAGCAAAGTCTGAGACAAAACTCTGCCATCTTTGCACTCTGGCTGCACTTTTCTGAGACATAATTGTTGTTCTTTTGGCAGTCCATAGGGTATTCAGTACTCTTCTCCAACACCACAACTCAAAGGCATTCATTGTTCTTTCTTATTTATAGCCAAACTCCCAGATGCATAATGTTGTTGTTATGTGCCTTCGAGTTGCTTGTGACTCATAGCAACCCTATGTACAACAGCCCTAAACTCTGTTCTGTTCTGTGCCAATCACACTGTCTCTGACACACACATCCCAATTACCCCAGTCACGGAATCAATCCACCTCATAGAGGGCCTTCCCCTCCTGCGCCATCCCTCCACCCTCTCCAAGGACCGGTCTCTCCTTACAACATGTCCAAAGTATGTTAGATGGAGCCTCAAAATCTTTGCCTCCAAGGAGCCACCTGGTTTAACCCTCTCAAGGATGAATTTGTTTGTTTTCCTAGCAGTCCATGGTACCCTCAATACTCTTCTCCAGCACCGCAGCTCAAAGGCATAAATTCTCCTTCTATCCTCCCTAGTCATTGTCCAACTCTCTGATGCATAACATGTGATTGCAAAAAACATGGCCTCTATCAGATGCACCTTAGTCTCCAGAGAGACACCATTGCTCTTCAGAACTTCGGAAAGGTCCCTAACAGCAGACTTTTCCATCACAACATGTCTTTTACTTTCCTGGCTACTGGTGCCAAGAGTGTTGACTATGGAGCCAAGCAAACTAAAGCTGTGAACAATCTCAATCTTCACCATCCTGATGCTGCCAATTGGTCCAGTGGTGAGAATCTTTGTCTTCTTGACATTGAGCCTCAATCCATATTGAAGGTGGCAGTCCTTGACCCTCAGCAGGAAGTGTTTCAGGTCCTCAGTTTCAGCAAGCAGGGTTATGTCATCTGCATAATACAGATTGTTGATAGATCTTCCACCAATCCTGATGCCACATTTCTCCTCATAGATGCCAGCCTCCCGGATAATCTGTTCTGCATACAGGTTGAAAAGGTATGGAGACAGGACACATCCCTGGCATACATCCTTCCCAATTTTGAACCATGCAGTATTTCCTTGATGTGTTCTGATGACTGCCTCTTGGTCCAAGTATAGGTTTCTCCTTAGCATGATCAAGTGTTCTGGGATTCCCATTCTTCTCAGAGTCAGCCACAGTTTGTTATGATCCACACAGTCAAACGCTTTTGCATCATCAGTGAAACACAGGTAGACATTCCTCTGATACTCCTTGCTTTCAGCCAAGATCCATCTAACATTAGCTACAATATCCCTAGTACTACGACCTCTAAACCATTCTGTATAAGAAGTAACTAAAAAGACCATGGCCTGAATCAGACACATCTTAGTCTTTAAACTGACATCATTGCTCTTAAGTATTTTGGAGAAGTCCTCTACAGTAGACTTTCCCAATACAATATATCTCGTCATCTCCTGACTTTGAGTACCAAGCAAGATGAAATCACTGACTTCTTTTCTCCATCTATCATGATGTTGTCTATTGGGCCAGTGGTGAGGACCTTTCTCAATGTTAAAATGTAATACATTGAAAGCTGTAGTCCTTGATCTTCTGCAGCAAGCATTTTAAGTTATATTCAATTTCAGCAACCCTGTTAAACTAGCTATGTTATTGTTGTTATGTGCCGTCAAGTTGCTTGGGACTCATAGCGACCCTACGTACAACAGCCCTGAAACCTGCTCTAAACTGTGTCAACATTATTGTCTCTCTGACACACCTACCCTCATTACTCTAGGCACTGAATCAATCCATCTCATCGATGGTCTCTGTTTCTCCATTCCTTCACCCTTCCAAGCATGAGATTTCTCTCCAAGGACTGGTCCCTCCTTGCAACATGCCCAAAGTATGTCAGACAAAGCCTCAGAATCCTTGTCTTCAAGGAGCAGCCTGGTTTTATCCTGAGAGTCAATGGTATATTCAATACTCCTCTAGCACAACAGCTGAAAGGCAACAATTCTCCTATCATCCCCAGTCATTGTGTAGCTTTCATACATGTAAATACAAATACGTAGATGGCAAGCTTTGCTTCTGTGATTTGTGTCACAGAAGACACAAATAAGGACACTCATCCTAGATATAACAAAATTTCTCCTAACATTGGTTTTTGGGTATGAAATTTAGGACCATAATCTCATGGGACAATTTAGTCAACTGATAAAATAACTCATTGATGTCCAGAATATCCTGGTTCTTAGAGACCTGGGAGTGTGGAATATAGCTACTACTCCTAGGAATAGATTCCATGACAGTGGGTTATTAGTATAATGAGATGAGCATATGGAGAAATTAGACGTAAAAAAGTGATCAGTTAGAAATCCAGGCTCTAAGACAGATGACCAGGGACACATTTTGTCTCCTTTCTTTCCTCCCCATATAATCTTGGGCATGTTTGTTAAGTTCACTCTGCTGAGATTCCTCATCTATAAAATAGTAGTAATGATGGATCTGCCTACTAGGGTTGTTTCAGAGATTAACAGATAAAGCACAGGCAGCATTGGGAACTCTCCCTTCTCACACGTTACTGTTGTTGTTGTTGTGCACCATCAAGTCAGCATCAACTCAGAGTTGACCCACCAGCGGGTTTTCAGAGGCAGTAAATCACATGGGAGTTGACTGCCTATCTTTCCCCAGAGGAGCAGCTGGTGGCTTCAAAGTGTGTACCTTTGGGTTGGCAGCACAACTCTTCCACTAAGCCCTCACACACAGCGAGTACCTACTATCAACTTCTAATATTCTTACTCCAGATTATTAGCCATGCATCTCTGAACTTCAAATGTTACTATATTTTGTACCATTTTGCATGTTGTTACATAAACAGTGGAGCACTCCTATTAAAGGGAAACAGGATTTGAAGAGAAAAAAAATATGCTTTGCAATTGAAGATTTTAAGGGGCACTGAGAAAGCCACTTTTAGCATAACTATAAATACAAGAAGTGCTCTAGTGGCCTGGGTAAGGAGTTGTACTGTCAAACCATATGTATGCCGTTCAAATCCACCCTCTGCTCCATGGGAGAAAGAAGAGCAATCTCTTCCTATGAGATTTATAGCTTCTGAAAACCCACTGGAGGGTCAGCTGTGAGTCAGTTCCAACTGGACAGCACACAACAGCATCCAAGTGTACAAAAACTGTCCCTGAGAAGGTTTTCAGTTATAGCACTCCACTTTAATGATTTATAGTGCCATATCTTCTATATAAAATCAGATTCTTGGGCATATACTAAAACAAAAGAAAACAAAACAAAACAAAAACTTGAGCCTTTTCCATTTTTCTTCTTTTTTCCCCTCCCACCTTCCATTCCTTTATTATGTGTGGTTCAGTTATCTTTAATTCCAGTGTATTGATTTGTTGATGACACCCATTTACTCTTAAAAGGCTTCTGCTGTAGCCAGTGTGTTGATTGGTCTGTTTCTTTTTCTGGCAAGTATTGAGAGACTTGATTGGACAGCAACTGATTTGCACCCTTTTGTTTTAGCAGGCCCCTGTTTGTATCTGCTATAATGAAATCACCAGGTCAGCGTTATCTGTTTGAGTTAACTTTCTAAGAATGTAGGGCATGGTTTAAGGTTACCTAATAAGGCTTATTGTTTTGTCAAAGATTATCTTCACATATCCTGAATACGCTTTATAATTTAGTTCTCTCTCTCTCTGATTGCCTAATCCTTTTTTTTTCTTTTCATGCTCATTATATTTCACATTTAAGAATTATTTACTAATCCTTCCACAATAGATACACTTAGGCTCAAATGTGTCAATTTTTGCTTATTTAATTGATTATGAAAATGTAGGGGTAACAGATACGCCCAAATGATTGGATTTTCTTGGCATTCCAATTATGTTTTATTTCCTAGGATATTGTTGTTTCTTACTGTCAAGTGAATTTCACCTTAAAAAAAAAAACCCACTTGTTACAAGGTAGAAATGTTTCATTTTACTTCCTTCCTTGTGCTCTTTTTCTTTATTGGTTCCTTTATAAAGTTCATATACATTGTGTTTCACAACATAAGCAGGGTGGCAGTTTTTTTCTTGCCAGGTGATGCTCAACTGTTTTGACCAGTCAGCCTTTAGGTTAGCCTTTGGCAGCAAACCACTTACCTTTCCTACTAGTTTAAGGAGCCAGAACATTAGAAGATACTTTCTGTCTCTAGGCTGTGCGATGCCCTTAGCCTTATCTGTGTCCCACATTGAAATGTGCCCACTCTCTCTTCTCTTTACAAAGCAGCCTTCATCATCCTAGAATCTATAACATAAAAGCAGAAGTATTTTGACCATTTTTATGTCTATCTAGGAAGTCAAAAAGCAGTTTTAAGACGTGTTCTGGCTAGAAGACAGAGCTATCTCTAGCAGAGCAATTTTCTACTTCAACTTTCCTCAAACATCATTACTATTATTTTTAAAAAAATAAAACAATGCTAAATATCTATGCCCTACTTTTCTCCTAAGGAGTTGCCAGAGTCCACACATTTGCGAAGTACCTTGATTCTTTTCTTTGTTCCTCATCTGATGATGCTTTATTTGTTCATAGTTGTTCAACTCAACTTATTGCCGTGGAATCAAAATGGACTCATAGCTAAAGTGGGTTTTTTGAGGCTATAAACTGCACAGGAGCAAATTGCCTAGCTTTCTCCGTGAAGTGGCTGGTGGATTCGAACCATTAGAAAGGCACTGCCATTGTGTTAGCAGCACAACTCCCTACAGACTACCTCACTAAGGCTCCCAAGGAGAATTTCCCTCTGGTTAGATTCCGTCCAATCTATTCTGACTCAGAGAGACCCCACAGGTAACACATTGGAGCGTGATATGCTTCTGGACATCTTCATAATCCCTGCTATGCTTAAACCCTTTGTGGCAGTCTCAACCTATCTCACTGAGGGTCTTCCTGCCTTTTGCTGCCCTCTTTCTACTGTTTCAAATATGCTATCCTTCCCAAAGAACTGATCCCTCCTCATGACATGTTAAAAGTATGAAAGATGAAATTTCATCATAGTTGCTTCTAAGGAGCAGCCTGGCTGCACTTTTTCTAAAACAGATACATTTGTTATTTTTGCCAGTCCATAGTGTGTTCAATATTTTTCACTAATATCACCATTCAAATATTCTTGCTATTATCTTAAGTTTAACATGAGCTCTTTATATGATAATTCAGATATTTAATCTTGCATTGGGAAAGTTGACTGTCAAGACATCTCCAGAGTACTGAAGAGCAAAGAGGTCAGTCTGGAGACTAAAGTGAGCCTGATTCAGGCCATAGTCTTCAAAATTGCTTACTATGTGTCAGAGAGTTGGACTATGTGTAGGGATGAAAGAAAGAGAATTGATGCCTTTGAAATGATGAGTATTGAATATACCATGGACTGACAGGAGAACAAATAGATTCATCCTAGGGAGGGTGAAGCCAGCCTGCTCCTTGGAAGCAAGGATTCTGAGGCTTCTTCTGACAACTTGGGCATGTTGCAAGGAGGGATCAGTCCTTGGAGAGGGACATCATGATTGGAAAGGTGGAGGGATAGAGAAAGAGAGGAAGACCCTTGGTGAGATAGATTGATACAGTGACTGGAGTAATGAGGGTAGATGTGTCAGAGACAGTAAAGTTGGCACAGGATAGAACATATTTCAGAGCTGTTGTACATAGGGTTGCTATGAATCACAAACAACTTGACAACACATCACAACAACTACAACAATCTTGTCTAACAGAATGAAACCCTGAAAAATAACTACTTCACACACACACACACACACACACACACACACTCACACACACACACACAATTTATATTTGTTGTTGATTGCCTTGAAGTAGAACACAACTCATAGTGACCCTATGAACAAAAGGCCTGAAGCCCCTCTATAACTATCGACACTTCTCAAAGTTCATAGAGTTTCCAGAGGCATGTTGTTTAGGAAGTCGATACCACTCCTGCTTCCAAACCTGTCGTAGTATGTTATTGTTGTTATGTGCAATTGAGTTGCTTCAGATGTATAGCAACCCTATGTACAGCAGCTCTGACCCCTTCCCTGTCCTGAGCTAGTAGCACTAATTCTAACACACCAACCCCCATTGCCTCAGTCACTGTATAAATCCATCTCATCCAGGGTCTTCCTCTCCTGTGCTGTCTGTCCACCCTTCTGAGCATGATGTCCTTATCCAAGGATGGATCTCTCCTGGCCACGAGCCCAAAGTAAGTGAGGTGGAGCTTCAAAATCAATGTCCAAGACTCTTCTACTTATATTATATATATATATATATA
>NW_006399849.1:6905828-6973098 GCF_000299155.1 Elephantulus edwardii | reverse complement strand
ATTTGTCATTTGAGTGAATTTTTTCAAATCATACTGGATTGGGTGCACATTCTGTCTCTTTTAATGAAGACATGAGAGTGTGATTCTAAAGGAATGGGATGGATGAAACATTAGGACCTATGGTGACAAGTCAGTGCCCTGTCCTTTTAAACAGTGCTCCATTTCGCAAGTAGTATCCTGTCACCAGCAAAAAGCAAATGAATGAGAGGTGAAATCATTCAAACTCCAGAACAGATTGGCCAAGACAGCTACTGGGGATGCCATTGTCACCTCTTAGCTTGTTAGGCAATAGTTTTAACTACACACACAGAACATTCAGGTACATGAGACAATTCATCCCTAGACTTTCTAATGCTGGCTGCATTTGGCAAAGGATCAGAAATTGGCCAAAGGTAAATGGTGCTATCTTTGTCAGACAATGATTCTGATTCTCGGAAATTATCTGTGATAATCTCTATAGAGTTGATTCTAAGCTTCATTTTTTAGATTTCTGAAATTCTTTAGTCTACTTAGACTCTGTGCTCTTGTTTGAAATGTATTGTGTTGAGGAACTTTCTACCAACTCTAAGGAAAGAGGAGGACCTTAGAAACCACCATTCACGATAGCCAGGGAGATACATACAACAATATTTAAAAATTTTCGATGGTTAGGTCAGCATGTACATCAGAGCACTCGATAGAATAGGAAGTATACCACATAACAAGCATGCAAAAACTTAACATAATAACAATAGTTCTTTGTTTTGAAACAAATAAATAAAAGAGCTACCTATTTTTAGTTGTTGTTGTTATGTGCCATCAGGTCACCTGCAATTCATAGTGACCCTAAGTACAATAGCCCTAAACCCTGCTCTATCCTGTACCAATCTTATTGTCTCTGACACACCTACCCCCATTATCCCAGTCACTGAATCAATCCATCTCATTGACTGTCTTCCTCTTTTGCTCTGTTCCTCCACCATTCCATCCCAAGCATGATGTCTCTCTCCAAAGCCTAATCCCTCCTTGCAGTATGTCCAAAGTATGTCATATGAAGCTTTAGAATCCTTGCCTCAAAGGAGAAGGCTGTTCTCACCCTCTCTAGGACAAACCTGTTTGTTCTCCTTGCAGTCCATGGTATATTTAATACTCTTCTCCAGCAACACAGCTCAAAGGCATCAATTCTACTTCTATTATCCCTAGTTGCTGTCCAGCTTTTTGATGCATAGCAAGTAATTGCAAAGACAGTGGGCCTGAATCAGGGCCACCTTAGTCTCTAGACTGACATTGTTGCTCTTCAGTATTTTGGAAAGGTCTCTGACAGTAGACTTTCTCAATGCAATTTGTCTTTTAATTTGCTAGCTTCTGGCTCCACCTATTTTCAATGGAGAACATAAATGTACCTTTTGTTAAATTTTGCTTATACCTTTTTATTTGTGTACCTTGAATTCTCTGGTTTTATAATATCCCAGAGAATTAAAAGGTTACTATCTTCAGAAGGAGAATTGGTGCCTTTGAGCTGTGGTGCTAGAAAAGAATATTGAAGGTACCATGGACTGCTAGGAAAACAACTAGATTCATTCTGGAAAGGGTTAGACTGGGCGGCTCCCTGGAGGCAAGGATTTTGAGGCTCCGTCTAACATACTTTGGACATGTTGTAAGGGTGGACCGGTCCTTGGAGAGGGACATCATGCTTGGTAGGGTGGAGTGACAGCACAGGAGGGGAAGGCCCTCTATGAGGTGGATTGATTCAGTGACTGGGTTAATTCAGATGGGTGTATCGGAGACAGTGCGATTGGCACAGGACAGAGCAGAGTTTAGGGCTGTTGTACATAGGGTCACTATGAGTCGCAAGTGACTCAACGGCACATAACAACAACAACCATCTTAATTAGTGTTTAAAGAATGAAATAATATGTGAATTATTATAATTCCAAACATGATTTTCCTTTATTTTTATTTATTTATTTAATTTTATTTTTATTTTTTTTTTTGCTAAGCACGCAAATCCAAACATATTTTAATCCAAAGGCGTGTATATATCTACATAGGCCTTGATAGGCCTAAACCTAGATATTTTTGCATTTCATTTAAACAAAATGGGTCAGGGGCTAGAGATTCTGCAAATCATTTCACCTCTTTTCCCACAGTTAAAACAGATTTCAGGCTGTATACTGTTACCAGTCAGAAACAAAAACTCTGTGAAGACCCGACTTATTCCTTATTAGTATTTAGAACATTCAAGTGAAGAAGGAAAGGCAAGACTTGTCTGAGTGCCTCTGACATTTGGCTAAAATTAGGTAACTGTGAAAAAAAGGAAAGATGGTACTGATAATTGATTGCAGCATAAGGTTACAAATATTTTTAGAATTTAAAAAATAAAGTATAAATATGATGTTATAGGGAAAACGTTTTTAAAAATCCATTGTGCTTTGAATATATTCACTCAAATGACAAACATATACATACATATATTTACATATAGATATTTACACAGGCACAAGAAAAAAAAAAATATATATATATGAAATAGTTACTTTGCAGGGTTTGATTCTGTCAGACAAGATTAAATACCTGAATTATCACATTGTTTTTAGAGATAATTTCACCTATTCCATGAGAATCTTAACTTCGAACACTTAGGGACATACACTACTGCATTAATTGGTTTCTTAACTGGTTTAATCAAAAGCACATCTTTTTCTGATTCTCAGCGCATTAACTAAATGCTAGCATAGCCAATTTTGGCTATAAGGAGCCCATTAGACAAATTAATGCCCTGTTTTCTAAAGAATAACAATACAAATATTTTTGAAAGTTCATCATTTACCTTTCAAAATCAGCTTTTCCAGATATTCTATGGTCCTTCTGCTCCTACAGGTTCTCACATGCCCCTGACCATTTTTAGGTTTTGCATCAAATTAGTTCGTATTTTGTGTACTGTCCATTTAATCAACACTAAGTCAACAAAGTAATATCGGCCAAAAGCTTATTTGCAAGAGGCCTACAGCTGAATAGGCCACTGAAAGACTCCCTCCCAGCCACAAGAAGTAAGGAGCAATCAATACCTGTAGGACTTAGCAAACCGCAACCTTGTTTTGGCTCTTGGAGAAGGTCCTGGCACCATGGCTCCCAGAGGCTCCCAGACAAAAGCCATTTGTCAAGAGTGTGCCAAGAGGGGCTGGAGAGGAGGGAAGTCAGAGTTGGTTGGAGGTCCTGGGGCTGGAGGCCCCCCCAGGGAGCAGAACACCACACTGGTGGCCAAGTGAGGACATGTCCTCTGTGTGGTGGTGAACGCTGACAGAGTGGTGGCCGGCTCCCCAAGCCGGGCTGGAAGGGATGGCCAAGACTTCCGGCTGCATGACACTTGCCCTTTGCGACAGAGCTTGCTTCACTCAGCCCTTATCTCTTCATGAACGTGAGAAGCACTCCCTCCCTCATAAATTTGCTTTTATATTTAGCCCTGATTAAATAGCAGAGTCACACCACTACTCCTGAAAAGCACCAGGCACACAAGCGTGCACACACACTCATGGAAAGGTTTGAGTCAAGTGGAGAGTCTTCACATCGAGAGGAAACTGAAAATATTTAAAAAAGAAAGTAAATAATTTTTTTTAAAAAAAGATAAGCATTCAGTTAAACTTGACATAGATTACTGAATTTCACATAACCTGCTGTCAAAGAACGTTTTGCTGATTTCAGCTTCTCTTAGAGAATTTTACATGGTTACAGTAAACCTTTGCAGGAGGATGTGATCATCTCCAAAATGCCAAAATACTGCCTGCCTGCCAGTCAGTGGGAGATGCAAACAAGCAGATCACTTTCAAAGCTTCTGGCAGCTTTGCCCTCAAGGAGACACCACCGCATCAGGAGAGGAAATGATAATGAATGACTTTGACAACAAAGATCAGTTTTCAGTCCTCCTTCTAGTCCCTAGAAATATTTCTTAGTGATGCAAAATCCCTGCAGTCAAAGTGCTTTCAAATTAAATAAATGAAGAAAGCCAAACAGTGTCTTTCCACGTGCTTTATGAGGCCAGCGTGTTCAGAGAAGGCGTATATTTCAAGATACTGCGCTTGAGGAGTCAAAGGCCACCGGTGGCGTCATGGTCCTCATCTCAGAGCGATATTTAATGTTAACAGTGCAGTGTAATTCCATCAGTCCCTGTCCAAACACTGCCCTGCCAGTGACCTCAACTGTAAACCAAGGCAGAGCTCCCTTCTGAGGGATAAGATTAGAGAGGCTTGGAGTGCCCTACAGTGAATTTAACCCATGGCAGACCAGACAATAGCCAAGAGTTGAAATCAGAGAGTGTTCACATATCCAGTAAACTCTGAGATCCACCAATGGTGCACCTCTGGTCATACGCAGGCAGTTTAAAAAAATGTTCATGTAGTTTCCTTACAAGTTAAATGCAAAGCTTATTTCCAAACAGCATCCAGCACACCATGGGTCTGTGGGAGTGTCAAAAGATCCTATATCAGCTTTGGGGATGAGTAATAGAAAGCACACTTATGGTTTCACCTCTTTGTTAGGCTAAAAGTGGGACAGCCACTCTGAACAGCAGTCATCTTGAAGGGGCTCCTGATACTTCAGATCAAATGCATTTTCTCAGAATCAACCAGCAATATTTTATTGCATGTCATACTCCTTTTTTTTTTCTGTAAAAGTCTTCACAGTTCACTGGAGCCTGGTAGCCTTTAAGGAGGTCTGAGAAGACACCTACCTCCACCAATGTCCTCAATGTATTTTTTATCAGAATCATTGTATTCCCTCCTGCGATTTAACTTCAATTTGGCGCTAGCTCTTGGGAAATACAAACACTCTTGGCAGAGTTAACACTGAGCTGAGCAACTTGGCATGAACGTGAGACTGGAGCCAGACAGTAGAACAGGGAATGTGGAGTCTGGGCAGGGAGGGGAGGAGTCCCAGATGACTGTAGGGTGGGGAAGAGTGGTGGGAAGGTGGGGTAAGGGAAGGTGAACCCAAAGACACAGCAGAGGCACTGGAGGGAGGGTGTTTGTCAAGATCTGTTTCCTTTACCTTCCAGACCAGACAGACTTCTCATTTTTTCTGAATGCTTTTTACATTTCAAGGGTGAAACTGCACCACTGGGTTCTGATACTGAAAGCAGAAAGTTAGGTTTACAGCCAAAGAAGAGGAAAGAGGTGTCTCACATAATTGTCCCAACTAACATGCAGGATGAGAATTCTATTTTTAATCCAGGCCTGTAATCAGCAATTAATATGTTACTACTAACGAATTGTCTTTTCTTATCAGTTAATTTTTAAAAAAATATTTTTAAAGATTGATATATAATTGATAAACTAGTGAGAATGATGATATTACAGAATAAAGGCTATCCAACTCTTCCCAAAAGGCATACACAACGAAGCCAAAGCAAATTTGTCTAAATATTGCCTCAAATATTCCCCACTCCTCTTGAGTCTAGAAAACAAGTATCTAGAACAGTAATTTCAGAAAAAAATACAAAATGAAAAACCAAAACAGTAACACATTGTCATAAAAAAAGGCATCAAGGTGGGGAAAGAAGTGCCAGTGAAAGAGAGGACGCCCCTCGAGGAGATGGATCGACAGTAACAGTAACAATGGCATAAGGAGCTCAAGCATTGTGAAAATGGGGACGATGGCACAAGACAGGGCAAGGTTTCAATCGATTGTTCATAAGGTTGTTCTGAGCCATAGCTGACTCAATAGCACCTACTATTAAGAACATGAATGCAAAATTATGACCAGGAGAACGGACACTTCCGTCCTTTTTTTCTAATATATAACTGGAAAATGACACAAGAAGTATCTTCCGATGTTAATGTTATTTATTTTTTCCTTAAAAAAATTACTTATTACCTCTGCCATTCACGCACAAAGCCTCTTAGGTTACTCGGTTTAAAAAGACTGAGATAAATGGCAAATATAGTTAAGCCTTGGTTTCAGACATAAACATGGAGCAGGAGTGGTATCCACTTCCTAAACAACATGCCTCTGGAAACTCTCTGAATTTTGATAAAAGACCATAGTTATAGAAAGACTTTCAAGCCTTTTGTTCATAGGGTGGCTATGAGTCATGCTCGACTCGACCACAACCAACAACAGTATTGTGAGGGTCTGGCTAATACTTCATAGACGTTAAATTTGAGACAGTTAAGAAACTTAGATGCTTGTCTAGAATGAATTTGTCATTTCTATTATAACCATAACATTTCCTTCATAGGTACTAATGACAAGAAGAAAATGAAGTAGACACTTTTATAATATTATTATTAGTTTTACTATCTTAAGCATGTATCACAACAGAATTAAAGCAAAAGCATTTTACAAAGAGAGTTACTCTTTCTGAAACAAGCAATATCTTCTTAAGGGAAAACTAAACTTGTATCTTGGTAAAATAGATCTTTAAATTGAAACATTGTTTCTATCTCATTATATATTTATTTATATAGTTCCTGGCCCAGTTTTAAAATCTCAGTAAAATGCATACCTCTGCCAAAAATTTAGATCTTAGATTCCAACTGAGTTCTAAATAAGGAATCTGCTTTGCCTTTTAAATATTTCTAGAATTTTGGTTCCAAGATTCCAGATGTCACATGTGGCAAATTTAAGTTTTGGTGTCTGACCGAAAAACTGAGAGTTACTTTACAGACAAGTACCAGTATAAAACAAATTAAAAATCCATAAGCTTAAAAGTGGAGGGGTTTAAATATGATCAGGTCTACATTTATTTGCACACCAAGTCATCCTTGATCAGTAGAGTGAGGTGGGATTTGAATGAAACTTTGGAGAAACAAAGAGTTACATTAGTGGTATAGTGGCCTGTTAAAATTTATTGCCTCAGGAAGCCAGAACTGGTAGAAAGATGGGTTTCAAGATAAAGCTTATTTCGAAATGGTCACTGGTCACAGACCCCAAACCAGCAGAAGTTCACAACAGTCTTTTATTTATCATCTACTTTTGATAAGAGTTTTAAAGTAATTGCTTTCAGAACATACATTGCTAAAGAGTGTGGCAAAAGGACATAGTAGCAACTGGACTTGTGCACTTTTAACAACTATTATTCATTCAGTGCAAGTAATTATGACTGAAATAGGGCTTCTTAAAAATTATATTTAAGATGCATTGCAATTATCAAGCATAAATTCTTTCCCCAAATGGAAGTGCTATAATATAATTCTAGAACTTCGAGTTATTTTCCACCTTTTTTTTCCTAAAGCGTAGATGTGTCTATTTGATTTATAGGTTAACTGTCCCAGGCTTTTCCACAAAGGGCCAATTATTTATAATCTAGAACACAGTATATAGTTTTAGGGTACTGAGGAAAGCATGATTTGTGTTTTTAAGCTTCTACAAATGCATTTTTCACTCAAAAAGTTCTAGATAAAAGTTAAGTAACCCTCAAAATAGAACCTAGAAGACTTTAATAAACTGAATGATGTTCAATGTTAATAGATGAGAAGATTTAACATAGTTAAGATTGCACGTTACATCTACAGATTAGCTAAAGGCCTATCAAAAATCCTAGCTTGTATTTTTAGAAATTTATTATCTGAATTTAAAATTCATAAGGGAAGGCAAAGAATCAGAAGAGGCAAAACACTGTAAGAGTGCAAAGCTCTAGCTATAAAACAGTTAAAGTATTTTATTAATAAAGGACAGATATATAGATAAATGGAATAGAGTTGACAGCCCATAAATAAAACCTTGCATTTTGACTAATTGATTTTCTACAAGGGTGCTTACCTAAGTCTCTGATGGATAAACAGTCTTTTCAAGTAATTGTGCAAGGACAACTGGATATCCATATTGAAAAGAAGCAGAATTCTCCATTAAAAATCATTTTTAAATGGTCCATATATACTTGATGTTAGAGCTAAAGTTATAAAATTCTTGGAAGAATATGAAGGAATAAATCTCCATTAAGTTATGGTTTCTTATATTTAATGAAGGAATATTGTTGTTGTTGTTGTTGATGATTGCCTTCGAGTCTAGCAGGACTCGAAGTGACCCTATGAACAAAAGGCCTGAAGGCTTTCTATAACTATTGACAAATATCAAAGCTCATAGAGTTTCCTGAAGCAGGTTGTTTAGGAAGTAGATGCCACTCCTGCTTCCAAATAAACCTTCATAAAGTTGTTTTTGTTATATGCCGTTGAGTTGCCTGCAACTCATAGTGACCATAAGTACAACAGCCCCAAACCCTGTTCTATCTGGTGCCAATCTTATTGCCTCTGACACACCACCTTCATTACCCCAGTCACTGAATCAATCCACTTCATTGATGGCCTTCCATTAAGTTATGGTTTCTTATATTTACTGTGGAGCTCTGGTGGCCTAGTGGCTAAAAAACTGCATTGCAATACCAAAGGCATGCAGTTTGAGGCCACCAGTTGTTCTTCGGGAGGATGGGCTGTCTAGTCCCATGCAATTAACTGCCTGTGAAAACACGCCCAAGGGTCAGTTATGGATTGGTTCTGACTCAATGATATACCACAACAACAAACATATTTGATGTATAAATTAATAAATTTTAAAAATTCATATTCATCCAAATTTAAAATTTTGTATCGTAAAAAAATAAAGATAATCCACAGGAAGGAATAATAACTTTCAATCATACAGTAAACACAAAGATGACACTTCTCTGGTGCTTTGAATCCACCAGCTTTCCTGGGGAGAAAGACACACAATTTCTTGTAAGCTTTACAGCTTCCAAAAATGCACCGAAAGGGTCAACTAGACATTGGTTCAGCTTAATGCCAATAAACTTGATTTTTTTAACGTTTTAGTTTCTCATTAACAAATGACACTATAATCCCTTTTAACAACGCTTGGTAGCCAGTAATCATCTTCCTTTACCTGAAGGTTGTTTTCTAGACATTTTGATATATAGATGCAATGTATATTTTTTGTGATTATATTTTTTTTCACAAAGCATAACATTTTTAAGGTTCATTATGTTATAGCATGACCTTTCATTGTTGAATAGTAGTGTGTGTGTGTGTGTGTGTGTGTGTGTGTGTATAAATAAATGCAGAATTGAGAATTGTTTGGTCATTAGTATATGATGAACATTTGAGGAATTGCTACACTGTTTTCTTTTTTTATTTTATTTTATTACTTTTAATGAATATTTACACAGATTTTGGATTTCCGTTCATTCACGTTACACTGTTTTCTTTCTTTTTTTTTTATTTTTGTGTGAGTGTACCGTCAAATCAGATCTGACTGGTACAGGAGGAGATTGTCCCTGCTTTCCCGGCAGAGCATCTGGTGGATTCGAACTGTGAGCCTCTGGGATTGTAGTTGCAGCTCCTTGCCACTACGCTACCAGAGTGCCCCACTACACTGTTTTCTAATGTGATCACAGCACTTCTCTTTTCCATCACATGAGGGTTTTCATTTTTCCGCATTTTCGCCAGCGCATTGAGATACTTGTCTTTTTATATTAACCATCTTTGTGAACATGAAGTTGCATTTCATTAGGATTTTGTTCATAATACCTAACCTTCTGATGATTTTGAACACTTCGTCATATTGCATTAATTTCCGTGGCCTGCCTGCCCTAACAAAGTACCTCAGATTAAGGGGCTTGTATACGCTCTCAATCAGATGGATGGTGACTGCTGCGATGGGCTCCTGTGTGTCAGGAAGTGTAAGAATGGAGCAGGACAGAACAAGGTTCAGATCTTTTGTTCATAGGGACGCTAAGAATCATGCTCGACTCATGGCACCTGACAACAACAAGAAGAACAGATTATTGCCTCAAAGTTCTGGAGATTGGGAGTTTGAGGCACTGAGAGAGCTATTTTATCTCTGTCTCTTCTGCGGATTCTTCTTTGTGTTTTTCAGTTTCTGGTCACTCCAGTGGTTTTTTGGTGTTTCTTGTCTTGTACAAGCATCTCCATGAAGCTGTCTTCTACCATGTACCTCTCTGTCTATCCTACTTTTATAAACACAGCACTCACATTATATTAGTACTCTACTACAGTGTAAACTCATGTTGACTTAAGCGACACCTGGAAAGACCCTATTTTCCAAAGAAGTTTCCATTCACAAGGATTAAGATACCAATTTATCTGTTTAAAAAAATGTAAAAGATGTGCTTCATTGAAGAGAAATCAACTTAGATTTTCTGCCCATGTTGTTATCTTTTTATTAGTAAGTTGTAAAATTTATTTATATATTCTGGATATGAGTCATGCTTTATTTTAAAAATATATGTAAAAACTTGTATAGAGAGCTCTGGTGACCTAGTGGCAAGAAGCTGTGCTGTAATCCTGAAGGCACGCAGTTCGAGGCCACCAGTTGCTCCACGGGAGAAGGATGGAAAATCTCCTCCAGTGTGATTAACTGCCTCTGAAAACCCTCTGGAGGGTCAGCTCTGAGTTGGTTCCACTCCACAGTACACAACAACAAGAACAACATAAGACCTTTATTGAAGTATTAGTCACAACAGTCCAAAAGTAAATACCAATCAACTGGAGAATTTATAGTCTCCATTTAGGCAGAAAATGGAACTTTATGTAGCCATAAAAGGCAATGCTACATCCTAAGTGAACCTTAAAACTGTTTTTCTAAGGGAAAGAATCCAGTCATAAAATGTCATGTTGTTGTTGTTTGCTGTGGAGTCAATAACGCTTCTATATATTGAAATGTCCAGAAAACAAACTTCAGGTACAAGAAGAAGATTACTTCTTGCTAAGGGCATTGAAAGAGATGATAGGGAATTCCTGCTGTTGAGAAAACAAAGGCAAAAAAAAAATTAAACTGATTACCACTGAGTTGACCCTCTAGTGGGGTTTTGGAGGCTGTAAAGCACCAAGTAATTGCCTATCTTTCTGCCTAGGAGCAGGCAATGGATTTCCAACCATCTTTGGCTTGGTAGCATAACTCGCTATGGACCAAGCCACCAGCGCTATTTTAGGATGATAATAATATTTTAAAACTAGGTAGTGGGAAGTCTTATCCTGTAATTATTCACAGCCTCAGAAATAGACTTCCGTGCTGTTGTAAGTTGGAAATAACCCAATGGCAGTGAATCTTTTTAAAAATTAGTTTAATATTCCACAACTTTGTGACTACTGAGTTTCATACTTAAAATATGTTAACTATATCAGGAAAAGGAGAGTTCCAGGACAAACACACAAGTAAGATATAAGTAACCTAATGGACTGCCAACTAGTTGGATGTGACTCACAACCACCTTCCAATAGGTTATAAAGCTTCATTGAACAAGGGTTGCTTCTCTTATTCCAATAAAGTGAGGTAATCCTGGAGGATTAAAATTGTTGATCTTTTGATTATCATCTGACATAGTATGTGCAATGCTGCCATTGTTCCTTAAGATACATTTAAAGGATTAAAATAATTAAGATAAGGAATAAAACAGCCAACAGGTATCATATTTGGGCACAAGCATAAAATAGTCAAGAGATTATTGACTGTGGGTCAAAATGCTTTGCTCTGCCACGTAAGAGTTGTGTTTGGAATGTTTTAGCAATTTGGGAGATAGTACAAGTCCTTATTCTCAATTTCTTCTAAACAGTTGAGATAAATGAAGGCTGAAGAAAAAAAATTAGGAACTAGCAATGGCAGGGAAGGGAAATATATTTTATTTGTTGCAGAAGACAAAACACTACCGTCTTCAATATGGATTATTTCTCAATATCAAGAAGACAAACACCCTCAGTACTAACCCAAAAGGCAACATCATAATATATGAAGGAAAGATTAAAATTATCAATATCATAATAGATGAAGACAAGATTAAAATTATCAATGATTTTATCTTCTTTTTTTTTCTTTTTTTCAGTTTATTTTTCATTTCAATGAACATCTACAGAGATTTTGGAATTCCATTCATTCATTGTTGCACCCTTCTCTTTTTGATTCCACAATACATAGTAGCAGTACTGTTGAACATAGAGTCACTATGATTTGTTAAGTGACTCGACGGTGGCACATAACAACAACAACAACAACCAGCAGTCAGGAGATGAGGAGACACATCACATGAGAAAGTTCACTGTCAGGAACCTTTCCAAATTACTAAGGAGTAATGATGCCAGTTTGAAGACCAAGTTGTCCCTGATTAGGCCGTGGTCCTTTCAATTTCTTGCTATGCTGGACAATGAGTAAGGATGACAGAAGAAGAATTGATGATTTTGAGTTGTGGTATTGGAGAAGAGAGCTGAAGATCTCATGGACAGCCAAAAGTACAAACAGATATGTCTTCGAGAAAGTGCAGCAAAGTGTTCCTTGGAGGTAAGGATGGAAAAGCTTCATCTCACATACTTTGGGCATATTCTTAGGGGAATCTATTCCTTAGAAAAGGAATCAGGCTCGGAAAGGTGGAAGGTGAGTATAAGAGAGGAAGACAAAAATAAAAAAGA
Source organism: Elephantulus edwardii (assembly GCF_000299155.1). NCBI lineage: Eukaryota > Metazoa > Chordata > Mammalia > Macroscelidea > Macroscelididae > Elephantulus > Elephantulus edwardii. The sequence goes on along the minus strand of NW_006399849.1, from coordinate 6,960,712 downwards.
GAGAGAGAGGAAGACCATCAATCAGATAGATTGATACAGTGAGTGCAGCAATGGGCTCAAGTATGTCAGAGATAATGACTATGGCACATGTAGGACAGGGTTCAGCTCTGGGGTTCATAGGGTTGCTATGAGTCATCTTCAACAAGGCAGCACCTTATAACAACAACAGTGTTTGGGAAAAGTCTTCTAACTATCCAATAGGACATATTTCTAGTCAACTTTTTAATAATTTTTAAAAGAATCACTTGATTTAAAATCTTCTGTGGCTAGTCATTTTGTATATGACTAGGTACAAAGAACAAACAACTTCTTTCCAGTATTATACACATGAATAGGGACTGAAAGCATTCTCCTAAGCAATTAAATAGTGAGTTTAAACAAGTGTTTTCCTTTAGAAAAAGTTTCCTGATTACAGAAATGATGCAACATGTCAAAGACACTCCGGTTTTCCTACTGGTCACATTTATATCACTTAGAGTGACACATTCAATGAATGAATATCTTCCTTAAGAAGCCTAACTGCCATGCAGATAGAATCCACATCTGCTTTCCTCCTGGACCTCCAAAGTACAGCATATGGCGCCAACATGAGCCCCACTGACATCAGGTTGCTTCATAGCAACCCTCCATCAGATTTCTGTGGCTGTTAATCTTTAAGAGAAGAGAATGTTCATCTTTTTCTTAGGTAACCAGTGTTGGTTTTGAACTTCTGAGCTTTTGTTAGCAGCCCAATACATCTTACACAGTGCATTAAGGAATCTGTGGGGGAAAAAAGAGTCATGAAAGTACTTGTTGAAATAATGAGTGAATGAACATTGAGTATCTTCTAAATAAGATACATTGCTTATTGTTGTTGTTGTTGATTGCCTTTGAGTCAAGCATGACTCACAGCGACCCTATGAAGAAAAGGCTTGAAGCTCCTCTACAACTATTGAAATTTATCAAAGTTCATAGAGTTTCTGGAGGCATGTCGTTTAGGAAGTGGATACCACTCCTGCTTGTTGTTGTTGTTGTTATGTGCCATTGAGTTGCTTGCGACTCATAGCAATCCCCTGTTGAAGAGCCCTAAACTCTGCTCTATCCTGTGCCAACCTCACCGTCTCCTACACACTCACTCCCACCACTCCAATCACAGAATCGATCCATCTCATCGAGGGTCTTCCTTTCCTACTCTGTCTCTCCACTCTCCCAAACATGATGACCCTCTCCAAGGACCAGTCCCTCCTTGCAACATGCTCAAAGTATGTCAGATGAAGCTTCAGAATCCTTGACTCCAAGGAGCAGCCCGTTTTCACCCTCTCCAAGACAAACCTGTTTGTTTTCCTAGCAGTCCATGGTATATTCAACACTCTTCTCCGACACCACAGCTCAATGGCATCAATTCTCTTTCTATCATCCCTAGTCACTGTCCAACTCTCTGATGCATAGCATGTAACTGCAAAGACTATAGCCTGGATCAGGTGCACCTTAGTCTCCAGCCTGATGTCATTGCTCTTCAGTACTCTTGAGAGGTCCTGCTTACATTATATTATTTAATGTTCCTAAGCAGGGGCACTATGTGGGAGTTAGGGGGTTCTTGCTCTTGTCTTAGAGTCGTCTTCTCTGCCAAAGCAACACAGTGGCAATCAATTTATTGTTTACAGATCAATCAATTAGGAAAAACCCATAACCAGACAACCTACTGTTATGGACACTGACTGGCTCCCATCTAAAATTATATTCTCTCTTTGGTTTTTATAGTGAAAAGTCATGGGCAATGTTCAAGGTAGCTAGAGTGCAGACCAGTCCTTAGAGAAAGATACCATGCTTCGAAGGGTAGAGGGACAGCACAACAGAAGAAGACCTTGAAGGAGGTAGATTGTCACAGTCATTGGAATGATGAGGTTAGGTATGTTGAGGAGAGTGATATTAGCTAAGGATAGGACGGGGTTCAGAGCTATCGTGCATGGGGTCACTATGAGCCACAGTGACTTGACGGCACATAACAGTAATGAAAAAACAGAGTGAAGTGGATTAGAATCAAATGATGCCTTTACTTTTCAATCTCACCTTCACTTATTCACTCACTGCTTGCCATTGAGCACGAGCCAACTCATAGCTGACCCTCCAGTAGGTTTTCAGGGGCTTTAAATCACACAAGGGGATTAGAATGTCCATCTTTCTCCCAAGAAACCTCTGATAGATTTAACTGAGAGGTACCACCTTTGGGTTAGGCCACCAGAGCGACCAGAAGAACTATTATTTCACCTTGCTGAATCTCAGCGTTGTATTTAATTACTGTAGTGGCAAAGGATGGTGGTGGTGATTATGTGCTGTTTAGTCTGAACAGACTCTTAGCCAACCCTACAGCACGTTTTCAGAATTACATAAGAGGAGATTGCCCATCTTTCATTGGTAGAGCAGCTGCTAGATTCGAACCTCCTGTCCTTGTACTGGCAACACAATGTCTTACTACGAGGACACTAGAGCTCCTTACGACAAAGGGTAGTTGAGAGTAGCAAATTAACATCTTAACATGGAACTATTTTGAATTTTCTACATAGAATTGAGTTGAGAGGAATTATTTTTACCTCATTAGAAATATAGCCAATTATTTTAAATATTCTCCTGTAGACCAGTTTGTTTCATGATCTCAATTTCTTCATTCTATTTTATCTACTTATCCTATGTGTGCAAAGATAGACCACCAAACTGTTATATTTTCAAAAGTAACTGTATAATAGTATCCTAGTGTTTCATTTGCAGCATGAAGACCCTATATGGTTTTGTTTACAAGAACTTAAAAAATTAAGTGGCAAAGGAATTTTACTAAAATTAGCTGATGGAACTGTTTTCAATGTTCAAATCCTGGACTTCAGACAAACATAGAAATGTTTCCATTTATATTTTAAAAAATTATGAGATCCTGAAAGCAAGTTATTTAATTGGAAAACATTTGCAACACTGACTAAAACTTATTTGTTCTTAGTGTTGACCACACACCAAATAAAGACAGGAAAAGCTTCTTTCAGCTTTTAAAAAGTTCATTAAACAAGCATGTTAAAGCAATGACGGAATTACACGGCTGAGAAACAAAATTACTTTATTGAGAGAAAGAGGAATACAAAGAATCCCTAAGTAACAATAATTTCATATACTCAACTTTTGGGCATTGATTGTTTTCCATTACTCTAATACAATACTACAGTATAGTATTCCAGTACTATAATATTCAAAATTTCTCTGATTCTGGGAATGCGTTTGTTGAAGTCTACATGTGGTTTGAATCCACCTGCTGCTTGGAGGGAGAAGGATGGATAGTCTCCTCCTTTATGATTATGCCTCTGAAAACCCATGGGAGGGTCAGCTACGTGCTGGTTCTCAACAGCACACAACAACAACGAAAGCATACTTTAGGGGCCAGTGGTGTTTCTGTTGCTGAATTCTTGCCTTCCAAGCAGGAGACCTGAGTTGAAGATCCAATCAAAGCCTCTCAAACACAGTCCCTATCCAAGCGTTAGTGGATGTGTGTGTTGCTATGATGCTGAATAGATTTCCACAGAGTGTCCTGACTTAGAGTAAACATGATTTGGAAATCTGTTCTGAAAATCAGCCAGTGGAAATCCCATAGATTATATTGACCTGATCAGGAACTAATTATAGAGATGACACAGGGCTGGGTGGTGGTTTTTTTCACTGCACGTGTGGTTGCCATGCGTGAGGAGCCTGCTTGATAGCTCCTAACTTTGCCATTCATCAGCTTTGCAATTTGGGTTTAGACCTCCCCTTTGCTCTGATGGGTCTTCTTCCTGGACTGAGTCCGTGGACCAAAAGTTGCCATAATTCTATTTCCATATTTTATGATGATACCAACCACTGAGTTGGTATTTGCTCTGTGATAAAAATTTACCACATATTACCCTCCCATAGTATATATATGAGCCACTTATTTATTCCTTCTTACAAATGAGGAAATGGAGACTTAGACTGTTGAAGTAACTTGCTCCTGTGGTGATACAGCAGATCTGAGATTAAAATTGAGGTCTTCATTATTGCAAAACCTCTGTTCTTAACCAACACGTGCCTTGAATATAAGTGAAGGAAGGAAGAAATAAAGAGAATTCCTTTTCTTTGAAGAGTTAGGTCATGAAGGATTTTTATTAAAAAAACTTCCCAGGAGAAGGAAAAGGTGTAAGCTCCCATAGTTTTATAAGTAATTGTGTCTAATCAGAACAAGCTTGAAGATAAGCATCGTCACCACTTTACAGATGAAAAGGCTATTAATTAGTTGAGTAATGTTGTTTTGTAACAGGATGCATAAAACGCAAGACACCATTCTCCAGCCATGACCCAAACAACCTAAAGAATTATGACAGACATTTTCCCAATTACACAATCAGTGAGACCATTGACAAGGCTTTGGCTCCTACTTTTCTGTTACCTCTATCGGTTCAGTGAAGTTAAGTCGATTTTCCTGGTTTGGTTAAGTGAAAGTATTTCTATCTTGATTAAAACTCTGATTGTCCTTTGAACTTTAGAAATGAAATTACTTGTAGAAATCTCTGGTGGTCAAAGAAGGATCGATGGCTTTCAATTTTGATAGTGGTAAAGAGTACTGATCTACCAAAAGAACAAACCAGTATACCAGGGATGAAATACAAAAAATTTGCCCCTTGGATGCAAGGAGGGTGAAACTCTGTCTTACATACTTTGGACATGCTGTCAGGAGCATTCTGTTTCTTGGGAAAATGCAACATGCTTGGAAAGGTGGAAGATAAAAGAAGAGAGGAAGACTATTGACAAGATAAGATGACATAGTGATTGTAGAAATGGACTAGAGCATGTTGGAGATTAAGAGGATCATACTTATTTGAAGGGACATAAGAAGTAACCTAGTGAGTAAGGTGTTGCACTGCCAACCCAAAGGCAGGCCTTTTGAATCTACCAGCTTCTCCATGGGAGAAAGATATGCAATTGCCTTCAAAATTACTTATCACCACTGAAAATCTGCTGAAGGGTCAGCTATGAGTCACTTCCAACTCAAGAGTAATGAGAGAGAGAAAGAGAAATATTTATAATTGTCTCCTCTACTAAACTGAACTTATTGCATTAAACTTACTTTCTTAAAAACTGCCAAAAATAATGTTCTTTCATTGGTCAGGTGGTATAATAGCAAATAAAAATAAATATTTGTAGCATTTTTTATTGGACCTATTTAGGCTAGTTTGATATATAAATTGTGGATCATTTTTAGGAAACTGAATTTACATAATACAATGAAAACTACAGTAAAGAAAGAAAGCCATATCTAAGAAATTTAAACACTTTCATGCAAGCGAAGGAGATTTTGGAGGCAGTAGATATTTTTCTAGCTCTTCTAAAAGTTCAATGATTGAGGATCAGATGAGCTCTGGGATGCTCTCAAGGATATAATCCATGAATATAGCGAAAGGTCATTAGAAAGACAGAGGAAAAGTCAATTCAAAATGGATGTCAGAAGAGAATTTGAAAATTGTACTACAGCAATGAGTAAAGGAAAACTTGCCAAAGTAAAAGAGCTGAAAAGAAAATTTCAAAGGACAGCTTGAGAAAATAAAGCAGTTTTACAATGGAATGTGCAGTGAGCTAGAATTAGGGAATAACAAGGGAAGTACTTACTCTGCATTCCTCAAGCTGAGATAACGGTAAAACAAATTTCAACCTCAAGTTACAATACTGAAGATGCTGTGGACAATATATTGAATGACCCAGGAACCATCAAAAGAAGGTGGAAGGAAAACCAGAGCACTGTACCAAAAGAACTGACACTGAAAAATTTTAAGAAGCCAATGGTAATGAAGGAGGAAGTTGAAGCTGCATAGATGGGATTGGAAAAAAAATGGCCAAGGAAAGGATGGCATACCAGTTGACTTGTTTCCATTAAAAGATGCAGCCCTGGATGCACTCAACTGTCTATGCCAGAAAATTTGGAGGCCAACAGATTGGAAGACGTCTATATTTGTTCCCATTCTAAGAAAGATGAACCAATAGAATGTGGAAACTATCAAATAATATTCATATCGCACACATGCAAATACTGTTGAAGATCATTCAAAAATGGCTAGAAAAATACATAAAGAGGGAACTTCTAGAACTTCAAGCAGGATTTAGAAGAGGCTTTGGAACTAGGGATATCATTGCTGATGTCAGATGGATCTTGGCTGAATATAAAGGACTTAAGAAGAAAGTCTATTTATGCTTTATTGACTATGCAAAGGCATGTGACTGTGTGGATCATAGCAAGTTATAGTTAACATTGAGAAGAATAGAAATCCCAGAACATTAATTGTGCTCATGCAAAACCTAGGTCTTAACCAGGAAGCTGTTGTGCAATCAGAGTAAGGGAACACTACATGGTTTAAACTTTAGAAGGGAGTGAGTCAGAATTGTCTTCTCTTTCCATAACTATTCAATCTGTACTCTGAGCAAATGGTTCGAATATCTGGACTCTATGAAGAAGAATGTGGCATCATGTGTTATGCAGATGACACAACCTTACTTGCTGAAAGTGAGGAGGACTTAAAGCACTAGTTGCAGAAGATCAAAGAATATAGACTTCAATGTGGATTTTACAAGTTGTTACCACTGGACCACTAAGCAACATCATGATAGACAGAGAAAATAGTTTAATTATCAACTTCATCTTACTTGGATCCACAATCAACTCACTAGGTACCAGCAGGCAGAAAACCAGGAGATAATACGTATTGCATTGGGAAAGTCTGCAGTCAAGGACCTCTCCAAGTTATTGAAGAGTAATGATGTCAATTTGAGCACTAAGGTATACCTAATTCAGTCCATGGTCTTTCTTGTGCATGCATTTGAGAGCTGGATGGTGAACAGAGATGATAGAAGAAGAACAGAAGCCTTTAAGATATGGTATTAGAGAAGAATACTGAACATCCCATGACTGCCAAAAGAATAAACAAATATGTGTTGGATAAAGTGCAACTGGAGTGCTTTTAAGAGGCAAAAGTGATAAAGCTTCACCTCACATACTTCAGGTATGTTGCTAGAAGGGGCAAGAATAGAGAGTTGACAAAGGAGAAGGCTCTCAACCAGGTGGATTGACACAGTGACTGCCACAATGGGTTCTAGTGTGTCAGAAAGTGTGAAGATGGTACAAGTTAGGACAAGGGTCAGGTCTGTTGTCCATGAAAGTCACCATGCGTCATTTTTTACTTGATGGCACCTAACAACAACATTCTAAGAGTCACCGTAACTAAACTCAAAACTCAAAACAATTCAAATTCATTGTTGTTGAGTTGAAATGGACTCATCACTGACCCTTTAGTGGGTTTTTCAGAGGCTGTAAACTGCATAGGAGTAACTTGTGGGTTAGAACCATCTGTTTTTGAGTGGGCAGTGCATCTCCTTACCACTAGGCCATGAGAGGTCCCTAAACCACAAAGTTACTTGAAATAAATGGAGCTAAGAAATCAAACATGGCATATTGTTTTGTATATGAAATTTTGTTTGACATCTCGTCTGTCTTCCCCATCTGTCTGTCCTTCCTCTTTTCTTCCATGTTTCCCTGTTTCCTTCCTTTACTCCTATTTTCCCTTGCCATTTTTTTTTTCAGAATTTTTCCTCTAGTAAATATGTATTAAACATCTGCTATGTGTCAGGCACTATTCTGGAGATCAGTGGTGAATATAATTAATTCCCCAAAAGATCTCAAAGATGAATAAATTGCAAACTGCTCAACCAACACTTAGAAAAGTATCAAAGAATCAGGGAAAGGAGGAATATAAAATATTTATAAATACAGAAAAAGACATAAAGTCTGTAGTGAAATGTGCTCTTTTATGTGATCTTTTGCATGGATCTTTGGAAAAACGGCTTGAGAGGTTTTTCTCCTAAACCCTGAAGAATTACCTTGGCTCTAGTGTTCTATTCCAGAGGGCTCGGTATTTTTGTCTAGGCTGACTGACATTTCCTGGGTAAGCCATATACAACTTGGCTTTGACATTTTGTTTTTCTAGTTGTGGGTTATCACTTGTCATGCATGCACTTTGCAAGAATTTATCAGTAGACCATGCAGATGATATGAGTTGTAGGTTAACCTTGCCAGCTATGTAAATAGTAGTATGATAGATCAATAGGCAATATCAAGATGGATTGAGAAGAGATTGAAATTGTCAATAACTTCATCTTACTTGGATCCACAATTAACATCCTTGGTACCAGTCGTCAAGAAAACAGGAAATGCATTGCATTGGGAAAGTCTGCAGTTAGGGACCTCTCCAAATTACTGAGGAGTAATGATGTCAGTTTGAGGATTAAGGTATGTATGATTCTGGCTGTGGTATTTCCAATAACTTGTTATGTATTTGAGATCTGGACAATGAATAGGGATGATGGAGGAAGAATTGATGACTTTTGAGCTTTGCTGTTGGAGACAAGCACTTAATAGACTGGCAAAGAACAAACAAATATGTCTTGGAAGGGTGCAGTTGGAGTGCTCTTTGGAGGCAAGAATGATGAGATCTCACCTCACTTATTTCAGGAATGCTGCTGGGAGTGGCTATTCCTTGGAGATGAGCATGATGTTTGGAAGGGTAGAGGGTTAGTGAAGGAGAGGAATACTGTTGGCCAAGTGGATTGACATGGTGACTGCTGCAATGGGCTCTACTGTGTCAGGAAGTGTGAGGATGGAGCAGGATAGAACAGGGTTCAGATCTGTTGTTCATAAGGTTTCTATGAGTCATACTCAACTCAACAGCACATAACAACAACAACAACACTCTGTAAATGAAATGTCTGTAATCTACCAGAAAAGGATTGGTTGGCTGGCATCCCTGGGCAAGCCATGTCTCAAAATTGACAAGGAATTTGTGTATTTAAGCATCCAGTTCTGTAGATATTAGTTGATGGAAGCAGCAGGAAGGAGTAAAAGGAGTAAGAGAAGGAGACGAGAAGACAGAGAGATAGACAGACATAAGAAATGTCTAAAATCTACCACCAGCTGATCGGCAGGAGAAGGATGGGCCATCTCCTCCCAGGTGATTAACTGCCTCTGAAAACCCACCAGAGGGTCAGCTATGGGTCAGTTCCAGCTCTATGATGCACAACAACAACATAACACAATAAGAACTGTAACACTGAAAAGAATGAGAGGCCCTGGTGAGGTCAAGTGTCATATTCAACAGTGACAAAGAGCAGGGCTAACAAGACCCATCCTGAGGAGACCTAGGAGATCTGAGAGAGCTGCCCAACACGATAAAGGTAGGCTTTGCCTTCATGCCTATGGATCCTGATCCCAAGTTGTACTCAGTTTTTTAATAAACCTCTTAACTGTATACATGGTCTGTGAGTTGCAGGTGGCCCTTACAAAGGATTATCAAACCTAGCAGAGAGGTAGAGAATGCCGTGGGAGGGATGGCTGGTGTGAGAATTGTTAACCATTGGAGAGCTGAGGTACACTGGACCTCCAATGCAGAGAAATCAGCTCTGGGCTAACCCCTTTTCTTCTTATATCCATGTTATTGCACGGTTTCTGAAATGACTAATACTTCTTCTACTCTTACTTCCATCACTCCACAGGTCTTATTTATTTGGAGTTGGGCTTCCAACCCAAGTGCAGATTATTTCAATCCACCAGTTGTTCAGCCGGAGAAAGATGGGCAATCTTCTCCTGTGTGATTTACAGCCTCTGACAATCTGCGGAAGGGTTAGCTGTGAGTTGGTTCTAAACTGAAGGCAAGTGAGAGAATGAGTGAAGAATGAAGATGTCAAAGTGGCCCTCAGGCAGGGCGTAATGTGTTGTGCTCCTAACTGAAAGGTCCAGGGTTTGAACTTACTAGTTACTCTGTGAGAGAAAGAATAATCTCCTGTGAGGAGATGCAGTCTCCATGAAAACCTGATGCATGAGTAAGTTCAGATTTGATGGCACTGGGTTTGATGTGGGGTTGTTTTTTGTTTTTAAATAAAATTTTATTTTCATTGTGATTTTAACAAATATTTACAGAAACATTAGATTCATTTCTTATGATACATTTTACTCCCTCACTCTTCCTTCCCCCTCTCTCAGTTCATATTTTAAAAAAGAATTCATTTAATGTTGATGTAAAGTCTTTGAGTAACATGTAAGAGAATAGTTCATAATGAGTTATTATTAAATTAGAGAAATGAATACTGTACTGTTAGGATATTTTTTTTACTTATGCTGACATTAAATTACAAGTCCTAGTGTTTTTATATTTAGCCTATTGTAAAGAATTTACTTTAATCAGACAGATAAAATAATTGCAGTTGAATCAATTCTGATTCATGGCGACCTCATGCGTGTCAGAGCAGAGCTGTGCTCCCCAGGGTCAGTCACAGGATACTAGAAGGATTTTTATGAGCTGTGGTGCTGGAGAAGGGTACTGAATGTACCATGGATTGCCAGGAAAACAAACAGATTCATCTTGGAGAGGATTAAACCAAGCTACTCCTTGGAAGCAAGGATTCTGGGGCTTCGTCTGACATACTTTGGACATGTTGCCAGGAGGGACGGGTCCTTGGAGAGGGACATCATGCTTGGGAGGGTGGAGGGACAGCGCAGGAGGGGAAGACCCTCTATGAGATGGATTGATTCAGTGACTGGGGTAATCGGGATGGGTGTGTCAGAGGCTGTGTGGTTGGCGCAGGATAGAGCAGGGTTTAGGGCTGTTGTGCATAGGGTCGCTATGAGTCGGAAACGACTCGACGACACATAAAAACAACAACAACAAAGTAAATTATCAGATCTTTCTTTCCAGGTGTCTCTGGGGGCATCGGAACCTCCCTACTTAAGGACGCAACACAGACAAATGTGTTCATTCTATGTAGTGGAAAGCTCAAAATAAATTTTAATTCCTATTACCAACAGAAATAAAGACCAAAAAAAGGTGTATTTTTTAATATATTCATATTATCCATCAACAAAGTCTATATCAAAAGGGGTGAAAAAAGTAAAAGATGAGATTCTACTTCAAATTTGACTATTATCTCTGGATGGTTTCTGATGTAATCCTTTCCCAATGATTATTCTAGTGAATGACTCAATGAAAAATGAAATCACCTAGATTATTCCGTAGAAGCTCTGGTGGTGTTGGCCATAGGAAGCTGCACTGCTAACCCAAAGGCAGTCCTTCTCTGGAGGTTTGAATTCACAAGCAGCTCCATGAGAAAGAGATGGACAATGTAATATAATTTACATATATTTTTCCATATAATTTACAGCTTTGGAAAACCCACTGGAGGGTCAGCTACGGTTGTTGTTGTTATTATGTGTCATCAAGTCATTTGCAACTCATAGAAACCCTATGTACAGCAGCTCTGGACTCTTCTCTGTCCTGAGCTAACCTTACTGTCTCCAACACGCCCATCCCCATTACCCCAGTCTCTGAATCAATCCATCGTATTAAAGGTCTTCCTCTTCTGCACCCTCCCAATAATAATGTTCCTCTCCAAGGACTGGTCCCTCCTTGCAACATGTCCAAAGTATGTCAGATGAAGCTTCAGAATCCTTCCTCCAAGGTGCAGCCTGGTTTCACTCTCCCTAGGATTAACTGGCTTGTTCTCCTAACAGTCAATTTATTCAGTACCCTTTTCCAGCACCACAGCTCAAAGTAGTCAGTTCCAATTTGAAGACAATGAGTTGAGTTTGCTTTATTCTCCAGTTTAGAATTTTTTACAAAATTTCTAAAAATATGCAAATAAGGAGATGTATAAGTAAGGAAACTTGTTGATTTCTCTGTGGGTTTTGGTTTGTTTATGGTTTTGCTTTCTTTTATTTTTAAAGAACATTATGTAAATTTTGGCCTACTTTGTTATGGACAAAACAAGATTACTTTTCTCATAAACAGAAGAAGGGTCAAAAAAAATTACCAATCCGGTGAATCTGTGTTTCATCGACTACATCTACTCTGCAAGGGTAGATGTCAGCTTGCTTCCTTCAGAGCAGTTTGAGATACAGGTCAAGGTCAAATGACAGCACACGAGTGACAGAGGAAGCGTCATTTTGGTCTACATGAAATGGAAGAACTAGCACAATCCTCACTGAAGAAGCCCAGAGCGCATTTGGAGCTGTATGCTCGAGAACCACAGAGCTGGCATGAAGGCAGGGTCCTCAGTTGCTCTCAAGGTCAAAGTGCATCTCAGTTACAAACAGATTTCGGGTGAGAGTATCCATAACACGCGGAGTCTCCTGAAAGGAAGAGTGCAGTGAAAATAGCAAATACAGCTATAAGATGTATGTTGTTCTTTGTTGTTGTTGTGTGCCGTTGAGTTAGAACCAACTCACAGGTGACTCTCCAGTGGGTTTTCAGAGACAGGAAATCACGGGGGAGGAGATTGTCCATCTTTCTTCTATGAAGCACCTGGCAGGTTTTAACTGTGTGCCTTTGGGATTGCAGTGTGGCTTCTTACCACTAGGCCACCAGAGGTCAAGTGGACTATGACTCACAATGACACTATGGACAATTAGAAACCTTTTCCTACCCTGTGTCACTTTCACAATCTCTACCATGTTGCAGCTATTGTGTTGATCCCTCTTGTTGAGAGTTCTCCTCTATTCTACTCATTTCCTACCTTTCCCAGCAGGATGTCTTTTGTGAAGAGCTGGGCCCTCCTGACAAAATGTCCAAAGTAGTGAAGAAGAGGCTTCCCCATGGTTATCTTTTAAGGAGCAGGAGATAAGAGCTCACTAAAATGCGGTAGAGTAGCATTAGAAGGAAGGCTAGTATTAATACTTCTTAATGAAAGATATTACAGAGTTGAAAATACTGAAACTGAATGCAGTTACTCTTGGAAAGCATTTATCAATTGCTGAAATGAGTGCAATTATCCCCTAACTGGTAATAGTATTATCTTTGGGTCATTGTCTTCACTTTTAGATTTCTTGCATCTACTACAACTCAAAGTGATCCTATGAATACAGATCTGAACCTTGCCCTACTCAGCATTATTCTTCTGATTTCCAGCATGCTTGAGCCTATTGTAGCAGTCACTTAGCCAACCGAATCTTGCTGAAAGTCTTCCTCCTTTTGGGTGACCATCTACCTCTATCTCTAAACAGGATCATAAACCCAAAATGCTCCCTGGAGGCAAAGATGACAAGGTTTCATCTCCTGTATTTTCGGCATGTTGTCAGGGGTGGCTATTACTGGTAAAGTGCCACCGTGCTTAGGAAGGTGGAGAGTCAGCAAAAGAAAGGAAGACTCTCAATGATATAGATTAACAGAGTGACAGCAATGGGCTCACCTATGGCAGAAATGAAGACGGTGGCACAGGCTAGGATCGGGCTCACACACAGGGTTGCTATGAGTCAGACCTGACCTGATGGCACTTAATAACAACAAACACCAAATCCACTAATTCCAACTAATGGTGACCATCTATTGGGTTCCAAACCTTTATAAATTAAGAGTAGCAGATTGTTTCATCTTTCTGTCCAAGAATAGCTAGTGGATTCAAACTGACAACTTTTCTGTGATCTAGCCAACATTTAAGATACCATGCCATCATGACACCAAGATTCTACATGTCTTTAACTTTTCTTTCTTTGCTTTTTACATTTTCTGTAAATAAGGATTACATTTATAATAAAAAACTAAATATGTTACTAAAAGCTTTACTGATTACTTTTGGTTGTTTCTACTAGGATTCTAAGATTTTTGTGTAAGTAGATTTCAACCACAAGTTATGAATAAAAAATATTTGAGTTCATACGAAATTAAGACAGGTCCCATGGATTGGTGACACATTGCTGGGATGCATAAGAGTCAGAGGAGGGTTGGGGAGCCAGACAGAAGTATCAGGTGACATCTCTGATGATGTGATTTAAAATAAAATTAGAAACAGCGTCAAGTGGTCTGCAGATTTCCAACTGGAAAAGACAAAGCAGTCAGCTTCCCAGAGATAGAGGAATCAAGGCCAGGAAAAAGAAAAAAAAAGAAACTCTACTCTTTACAGATCTAAAGAGAGCCACTTGGAGCCAGTCTGAAAAAAAAAAAAAATGGCTCCTCTAGAGACCTAGCTATTTGCACAGCGCCCTCTAGTGAAGAGAGGCTTTCATGATGAACTTTTCACCCTAACTGAGCTAAACGCTTCAACGAGGGAGATGCACTTACCTAGCTAGCATTCATCATCAAATGCCTGAATTCCAAATCCTATAGTGCCCACATAAGGATAACATGCAGTCTTAGCATTCTACCTTGCTTTTATGAAAATGTCAATGTCGTTATGTGCTGTGGAGTCGCCTATGATTTCATAGAGACCCTGTGGCATCCACTTTCTAAACAGCATGCCTCTGGAAACTCTATGAACTTTGGTAAATGACGGTAGTTGTAGAAAGGCTTCAGGCTTTTTGTTCATAGGGTCGCTATGAGTCGTGCTCGACTTGATGGCAATCAACAACAACAACATGCACAGTAGCTCTGAACCTTGCCCTGTCCTGAGTCAATTTTACTGTGTCTGACGTACCTACCCCCATCATCCCAGTTATGTACATATATATTCTATATGTCTGTGCTTCTTATTATCAGTTCTTGTCAAGTCAGCTCCTACTCATTACGGCTCCGTATGTATTAGAACAGAACTGTGTGCACTCCCAAGGATTTTTAGTGGCTGCTGTTTCAGACTAGGTATGCCTGTGGGTGACCCTGATGCTCCTTTTGGCTAGTAGCTGGCCATGATGACCACTTGTACGACCTAGGGACTGTATCTGTTAATAGTAACATTACAAAGGAATTCTAAATTAGGAAAACTGCATTTATATATATTTTCACTACACATTACCACTAGGTAGCTGTGCTGCTAACCCAAAGGTCAGTGGTTAGAATCAACTAGTTGTTCAAGAAAGAAAGATGGAATATCTCCTCCCAGGCAATTCACAGTCTCTGAAAAGCCCACTGAGGTGTCAGCTTTGAGTCAGTTCTGACTTGGTGGCAATGAGCTTGAGTTTTGTTTTGTGGTTTTTTTTTTTTTTTTTAAGATTTCTCTTACTTCAGACATTTCTCTTTTGCTATAATGAATGAAGTTTTTCCATTTGACAAAAGAAAATTTAATACTAAACACTGGAGATTATACTAAAATCATTACATCACAGAAAAAGAAAATCATTATATTAAACATAAAAGACTGTTTACATATGGAGTGCTTAAACTGGCACATAAAACAGCAATAAGCTTATGAGTGTTCTTTAGGAATATATTGTTGTTGTTATTATGTGCCATCAAGTTGCTTGTGACTCATAGCGACCCTTTGTACAACAGCCCTAAACCCTGCTCTATCCTGTGCCAATTGCACTGTCTCTGACACTCCCATCTCAATTACCCCAGTCACTGAATCCATCCACCCCATAGAGGGCCTTCATCTCCTGAGCTGTCCCTCCACCTTCCCAAACATGATGACCTTCTCTAAGGACCTATCCCTCCTTACAACATGTCCAAAGTATGTCAGACGAAGCCCTAGAATCCTTGCCTCCAAGGAGCAGCCTGGTTTAACCCTCTCCAGGATGAATCTGTTTGTTTTCTTAGCATTCCATGCTACATTCAAAACTATTCTCCAGCACCACAGCTCAAAGGCATCAATTCTCCTTCTATCTTCCCTAGTCATTGTCCAACTCTCCAATGTATAACAAGTGATTGCAAAGACCATGGCCTGTAACGGACGCACCTTAGTCTCCAGAGTGACACCATTACCCTTCAGTACCCTGGAGAGGTCCCTAACAGCACACTTTCCCATCACAATACGTCTTTTAATTTCCTGGCTGCTGTTGCCAAGAGTGTTGACTGTGGAGCCAAACAGACTAAAGTTGTTAACAATCTCAATCTCTTCACCATCCATCCTGATGCTGCCAATTGGTCCAGAGGTGAGCCTCAATCCATATTGAAGGTTGAAGTCCTTGATATTCAGCAGCAAGCGCTTCAGATCCTCCTCAGTTTCAGCAAGCAGGGTTGTGTCATCTGCATAGTGCAGATTGTTGATGGATCGTCCACCAGTCCTGATGCCGCACTTCTTATAGAGCCCAGTCTCCCGGATAATCTGTTCTGCATACATGTTGAAAAGGTATGGAGACAGGACACATCCCTGGCGTACGCCATTCCCAATTTTGAACCATGCAGTGTTTCCTTGCTCTGTTCTAATGACTGCCTCTTGGCCAAGTATAGGTTTCACATCAATCACTTGAAACTCGACATGAAGGCCATGATAAAAAGATATAAAAATGATAAGCTCTTATAAGCTTATATTAGCTCTATAATTGGGGGAGATCTCTGAACAGCCACAATGATTTGTAATTACCTGGAAAATTACTTGGCAAGGAAAAAAATTCTGATGCTTGCAGAAAAGAGGAAATCAATCACTGAGGAACAAAATACATGCAGGAAAAGTTGTATTTTACCTAATCTTCTAACTCAAACCATAAAAATACTTGGTTGAACATTCAGTTGAACAATTAATAGCAAAGTTAGGGCCTATTATTGGTTAAACTATCATGCTGATAAGTTCCATTCATGCTTAATCATCTTCCAGCTCAGTAACTCAATCTTTCACTCATGAATTGCCAGTCAGTGGGGACTGACTCGTAGCCGACCCTCCTGTAAATCACATGGGAGGAGATGGTCTGTTTTTCTCCAGCAGAGCTGTTGTAATGTACAAAGCCAAGATTCGAAGGGATTTGTATGACTCTGTATAACCATTGCAGGCAGTTTCGTGTTTAGGTCATATTGTTGTTTTTTGTATCTTTGAGTCAGAACTGACCCCTAGCTGACCCTCCGGCAGGTTTTTTGAGGCAATTTTTCACACAGGAGACAGCCCATCCTTCTCCCACAGAGCAGCTGGTGGCCTCGAACCACATGCCTTCAGAATTGCAGCACAGCTTCTTGTCACTAGGTCAGTTGCAATTAATCATACTTTCAACCACCTAGGCTTTTGTTGTAGTTGTTTGTCCTGTCACACATCTTATCCTTAGCAGTTTATACTACATGCAGTACTACAGCTCAGGGCTACTGATATTATCATTCTTAAATGTTTACTTGTGGATATTCCAAGTTAGGTTTATAAAAATACTGATAATAAAGCCAATTATTAATTAATAAAGCCAATAGTTAAAACTTTAAAAAAGAGGTGCTCAACTGATGTCAGAAGTGACTTGAAAATTAATCATGGGAACAGAAGTCACAGATAGTTGGGAATCATCTGTATTTAAAAACAGTGGAAGAACTAAAGAACAGCCCGAGTTGCTGTTGGTTCCAACTCACGACATCCCTACGTGCAACAGAATGCGACAGTACTATACCATCTTCACCATCATAGCTATATCTGGACCCATTATTACAATAACCTCATTGTGGCATTCAGTCATCAACCTCATTGTGGCACTTGTTGTTTATTTTTCCTTAACTTTATACATCTTCACAGAGAGAAAGATGGACAATCTCCTTCCATGTGATTTACAGCCTCTGAAAGCTCACAGCATTGTCAGCGATGAGTTGATTCTGACTCCAGGACAATGAGAGAGGGACAGCACAAAGTCAGGTTCTGCAGGAGCTAGTCTGTCCTGGTAACATGTGTGAAACCATCCCCGCTTTTAAGGAGAATTTCGGTTATTCATCTTCCAAGATAGATTTCTTTCCTCCTTTGATTGTGGTATACTGAATATTCTTCTCTCACACTATAATGTAAAGGCAATAATTCTTATTTCATTGTCCAGCTTCTGTATTTATATAAGGCTAAGAATTTAATGGGCTAGGTCAGGCACAACTTAGTTCTCAAGGTGATTTTTAGTAGTTTAAAAAGTCTCTTGCAGTAGATTTTTCCTGAGCATAAATATCCTTAGATATCTTGACTGCTGCTTCTAAGGGCATTGATTGTGAATTAAAGTAATATTAAATTCTCCACAACTTCCATATTTTCTTAGTTTGCTATGATTTGGATGCTGCTTATAATTGGTTAAACTGTGTGAAGAGTTTTCTATTTTTTATGCTAAAGTTTAATCCATACTGAAGGCTACAGTTTTTAGCTTTATCACTAAGTGCTTCAAATCCATTTGGCTTGCAGCAAGCAAGGCTATATCATCTGCATATGGCAGGTTATTGTTGAGTCTTCCTTCAATTCTGACGCCATGTTCATGGTCCAGTTTCTCAGCTTATTTGCTCAGTACACAGATTAAGTACAGTGAAATGGCACATCCACGGCCCACATTTTTACTTATTTGAAGTCATGTGTTCTTATTCTGCTTGAGAAACCACTTTGTGGTCTATGTACAGTTTCTAAACAAAACAATTTAAGTGTGCTGTAATTCCTGCATATTTCTGCATGGTCAATGAAACTCAAGTAAACATCACACAGGTTTTCCCTGCTTTCCTCTAACATCAGCCAATCTACTCCTTTTTCAGTGTTCTAAATTAAGTTGGAATTTCTGTTTCCTGTGGATGTACAGTAGCAATTAATTTTTAACTCTTTTTAACAAAATTTTATTTCTTTGTGATATTAATGGTACTATTCCATACTTTCCACATTTCATTGGCTCACATTTCTTGGGAATGGTCACGGAAAAGGACAGTTTTCAGTTGCTTTGCCAAGTAGCTAGCTTGAAATATCTCAATAGTTATTCTGTGAATTCCTGGATCCTTGATAGTTTTTCTAAAGACTTTTGTACAGATTTAACTTCTTCCTTAAACTCTATTAGTTTCATCACATGCTTTCTTTTGAAATGGCTGAATGGCCTACACGTCTTTTTGATACAGTGACTCTCTATATTCCTTCTATCTTCTTTTAATGCTTTTTTATTATAAAATGTTGAACTCATAGTTCTAGTATTGGAACTAGCAGCTTCATTTTTCAATTCTATTTTTAAAATGTGGTTAATTCTAAGTTAGGTTTTCCTTTCTGGCTCTCTTTCAGGTCTTTGCACATTTCATAATATGTATGTTTGTTTGAACTGACTTTGAAACTTTCAGTCTAGCACTTTTATTTCATCTCTTTATTTTCCTATTTGTTTTACCTACTCTAGTTAGGACAGCAAATTTCAGGTCTTTGCTGATACACAGTTGATATATTCTCTCTCTCTCTCATGACCTTTTGCTTTCTTCATGTATTATGCCCCTTAATGTCATTCCACAACTTGTCCATTCTTTTGTCATTAGTGTTCAATACATCAAATCTATGCTTTAGTTGTTCTCTAAATTAAGAGGTGATAAATTAAATGTCATAGTTCAACTCTTGTGGGCTTGTGTTCAGTTTCTTCAACTTGGACTCATGAATAATGAATGATCTGTGCCCTTGGTACACATCAAGTTTGCCCTTGGTCTTATTTGACTGATGACCATGATCTTTCTCATCATCTCTTCCCACAGATACAGTTAATTCCCCTATATTCAATCTGGTCACAAATGTTGGTGAAAATAGTGTGTACCATGAATAATAATTGGTCTTGCAAAATTCTATCATTTTCTATTACCAAATTCTATATCACTTTTCTACTACCAAGCCATATTTTCCAATTCTCATTCCTTCTTCTTGGTTTCCATTTTTTATATTACAATCACAGATAAATATCAACATGTGATTGAATGTATGTTTGATCAATTTTATTCTGGAGAAGCTGGAAAAAGGCTCCAATTTCTTCATTGTTATTAGTGGTTAGAGAGCAAATGTCATAGAAACTAGTTTACTTTATAGGCATATTCAGTGGTAGAAAGATGGGGAATCTCCTTCCTTTTTAATTAACTGCCTCTGAAAACCTGCCAGAGGGTCAGCTATGAGTTGGTGCCAACTCAACAGCACACAACAACAGAAGCAACAACAACAACAATAATATTTTTTAACTATTTGACCACTAACTCTGGTCCTCCAATGTTTGAGAGTTGCTTTGGGGCATGTTAAATTATAAACTGTTCAGAGCAAATTATATGCCACTGTAACAAGTGTTTTGGCCTCTAGGAGAAACTGTCAGCACCTGAGATGGGAATAAGATTGTACGTACAAGAGCTCTCCACCACAGCTGCTGGTTAACATTACAGTTGAGGGGAAATAAGATGGGAAAACAAGTGTCTAAAGTTTCAGCTGCCCAGACTGAACATTTTGTTGGTGCCCATCCCGCTCCACCACTATACTTCTGCTTCCCTCCTATTTTGGCTCAGAACAAGAGAGTTCTTTAATTTGCTCAGACTTAAACCCTTGAATCATATATGACTCATCTTTTTTCTCCATCACACATTGAATTCATCATCAAATATTGCCAGCTTTGTTTTTAAAACATCATCAGACAATGAAAAATGGGCACAGGATATGAACAGACACTTCACCAAAGAAGACATTCAGATGGCAAACAAGCACATGAAGAAATGTTCAAAATCCCTAACTCTAAGACAGATACAAATCAAAACAACTATGAGATATCATCTCACCAAAGTCAGAATAGCAAAATTTAACAGAATACCAAGCAATAATGCTGGTGAGGTTGTGGAGAAACTGGAACTCTTATTCATTGTTGGTGGAAGTGCAAAATGGTGCAACCATTGTGGAAGGAAGCATGGTGCTTTCTCAAAAAGTTGCAAATGGAGATACCACTTGATCCAGCAATTCTACTAGTGGGAATATACCCCAAAGAGACCATAACTGACATCCAAGCAGATATATGCACACCCATGTTTATTGAAGCTTTGTTCACAATAGCAAGGAGTTGGAAACAACCTAAGTTGTTCTCTATCCATCAACATATGAATGGATAGAGAAGCTGTGGTATATTCACACAATGAAATACTATGCTGCATTGAAAAACAAGAAACTCATGCAATATTATTCAAAATGGGTAACCCTGGAGGACATTATTCTGAGTGAAGTATCTCAGTCACAAAAGGACATATACTGCATAGTGTCACTGTTGTAAAACAGGACTGACATGGGGGGTGGGGGAGAGACTGAGAAAGATGGGTTCAATAGTGTATACTGCATTGAAACAGATGAGGGAGAAAACAGTTTAAAAGGGATATGTGATTAGGTATTTTTGTCATGACAGGAGTCCAGAGCGAACGCTGCATAGTGGAGTGGACCTTGGGGGAGGGATTGTAAAACAATGAAAAAATTTTTCTTTTACTCTACCAAGAGGGGGGAGGGTTGGGAGGGGAGAAAAGTTCAGCAATGAATGAATGGAAATCCAAAGTATCTGTAAGTTTTCATTGAAATGAATAATAAATTTAAAAAAAGAAAATGGAAGAATCACAATATTGAACACTAAATGGAATACAAACTACCTAGTATACAAAGTTTGTAAATGTGTACAATAAAAATCTGAGTTATTTTGATAAAAAAAAAAACCCATATATCAGAATATGGCCATTTCTTACTGCCACCACAGCCACCAGGCTGGTCAGAGTCCCCATTCTCTTTTGCCTAGACTATCTGAACCTTTTCTTAACCATTTTTTTATATTCCTTATAGATTCCAGTCAGTCTATTTTATACTGAAAGTCACAGTTGTTGTTATGTGCCACCGAGTTGTGTGCGACTCATAGTGACCCTATGTACAACAGCTCTGAACCCTGCTCTATCCTGAGCCAAAAGCATGGTCTCTGACACACCCATCCCCATTATCTCAGTCACTGAGTCAATTCATCTGATTAAGGGTCTTCCTCTCCTGCATAATGTCCCCTCCTAAGCATAATGTCTCACTCCAAGAACTGGTCCCTTCTTGCAACATGGCCAAAGTATGTCAGACGAAGCTTCAGAATCCTTGACTCCAAGGAGCATTCTGGCTTCACCCTCTCCAGGACAAACCTGTTTGTTTTCTTAGTAGTCCGTGGTATATTCAACACTCTTCTCCAGCACCACAGCTCAAAGGCATCAATTCTCCTTCTATCATTCCTAGTCACTGTGCAGCTGTCTGCTGCACAGCAAGTAATTGCAAAGACCAGTCTTATAAAAATACATATCATTTCTTTGCTCCACATCACCTGGGATAAAGTCCAGCTTCAGCATACAAAAGTCATTGTTTATATATAACTGGTCCTCTCCTAGGTCTCTGACCTTTTCTCCCCTTTATCCTCTCTTAGTTGCTCACTTAGCTCCAGCAACACTGGCCTTCTTCTTGTTCCTCCAACACAATATGCCTGCTCCTACATCAGGACCAGGGCACTTACTGTTTCCTCTTCCTGGATCAGTTTTCTTCCAGATATCTGCATAATTATTTATTATTTCTTTTGGTAGAATCAAAATGACAATTTATTAGACCAGTCTGCTTAACACCATATGAGAATTAATCCTTTTGAAATGTGGTGTTGGTAAAGAATATTGAAAAGGCCACAGACAACCAGAGAATAAACAGATTGGTTTTGAAATGTGCTCAAGACACTCCTTAGAGACCAAGATAGTGAGACTTTGTCTTCCATACTGTAAGTGTGTTGTCAAGTGGAAGCAGTCCTTGGAAAAACACATCATTCTGGGTAAAGTAGAGGGTTATCGAAAGAGAGGAAGGTCACAGACACTGTGACAATGGCTTTGGCATGATGGGAGCTGTAAAGATAGTGCAGGATAGGGCGAGGTTTCAATCTGTTGTCACTATGAGTCATAGTCAACCCAACAGCAACTGAAAACAACAGTAATCTATTCTGAGACTCAATCTGAACTAATATTTTCCTCACTTTAGTCCCTTAAATAATTTTTTCCTTTATATAATTTATCATGATCTGGCATACTAAATATCTTATCTATTTTTAGATATTCTGTATGATCTATTTCCCTCACAAATATTTATTGTGTTCCAAAGAGTCAGAACTGACCCACAGCTGATTCTTCAGTGGATTTTCAGAGGCAGTTAATAGTATGGGAGGAGATTGCCCATCCTCCCATGGAGCATTTGGTGGCATTGAACCATGTGCCTTCAGGATTGCAGTGCAGCTTCTTACCACGAGGCCACCACAGCACCCTTTCATAAAAATATAAGTTTCCTTAATGTAGGCAGCGGGGCATTGTCTTGTTCAACATTGTTTTCACTGAAAGCCATAATAGGGCCTGATTGTTGTTGCCGTTAAGTTTCAACGAGTTGAGTACAACTCATAGGAAACCTGTGAACAACAGATGTGAACCCTGTCCTATCCTGTGTCCTCTTCACAATCTCTGACACACTTGAACCCATTGTAGCAGTCACTGTGTCAATCTACCTGATTGAGAGTTTTTCTCTCTTTCACTGTCCCTCCACCTTCCCAAGCCTGTTGTCCCTCTCCAGTAAGTAGCCTCTCCTAGCAACATGCCTGAATTATATGAGATGATACTTTATCACCTTCACCTCCAAGGAGCACTCGGGCTGTACTTTCTCCAAGATGTTGGTTTGTTCTTTTGGCAGTCTACGGGATACTCAGTAGTGATAGGGATTAAATTTACTTGTTTAAGGGATGATTTCACTTTAGTTATGAGGGAGATAAAACACCACAAAACTCAAACTCACAATCCGCACATAGTGACAGTTTGACCATCTCTTTGTTGAATAAATGTTGGAAAGGATGTGAAGAGGTGAGAAATCTCAGACACTGTTGGTGGGATTGTAAAATGTTACAATCACTCTGGAAGGCAGCTTAGCATTTCCTAAAAAAAAACTGAACCTAGAATCTTGGTAGGACTTAGCTATTCCCTCCTAGGAATATACCCCAAGGAAATAAGAACCAAGACACAGAGATCTATTAACCAATGTTTAAGTCAGTGCTATTTATCATTGCAAGATCATGGAAACAGCCCAAATATCCAACCACAACTGAAGGGATTGAGAAATTATGGTACATTCACACAATGGAATTGTTGTTTGTTGTTGTTATGTGCCATCGAGTTGTTTGCGACTCGTAGCGACACTATGTACAATAGCCCTAAACCCTGCTCTATCCTGTGCCAATCGCATTGCTTCTGACACACCCATCCCGATTACCCCAGTCACTGAATCTATCCACCTCATAGAGGGTCTTCCCCTCCTGCGCTGTCCCTCTACTCTACCCAGCATGATGTCCCTCTCTAAAGACCTGTCTCTCCTTACAACATGTCCAAAGTATGTCAGACGAAGCCCCAGAATCCTTGCCTCCAAGGAGTAGCCTGGTTTAACCCTCTCTAGCATGAATCTGTTTGTTTCCCTGGCAGTCCATGGTACTTTCAATATTCTTCTCCAGCACCACAGCTCAAAGGCATAAATTCTCCTTCTGTCCTCCCTAGTAATTGTCCAACTCTCTGATGCATAACAAGTGATCGCAAAAACCATGGCCTGTATCAGGCGCACCTTAGTCTCCAGAGAGACACCGTTACTCTTGAGTACTTTAGAGAGGACCCTAACAGCAGACTTTCCCATCGCAATACGTTTTTTTTATTTCCTGGCTGCTGGTGCCAAGAGTGTTGACTGTGGAGCCGAGCAAACTGAAGCTATGAACAGTCTCAATCTGTTCGCCATCCATCCTGATGCTACAAATTGGTCCAGTGGTGAGAATCTTTGTCTTCTTGACATTGAGCCTCAGTCCATACTGAAGGCTGCAGTCCTTGACCCTCTGCAGTAAGTGCATGAGGTCCTCCTCAGTTTCAGCGAGCAGGGTTGTGTCATCTGCATAACGCAGATTGTTAATAGATCTTCCACCAATCCTGATGCCACGCTTCTCCTCATAGAGCCCAGCCTCTCAGATAATCTGCTCTGCATGCAGGTTGAAAAGGTATGGAGACAGGATGCATCCCTGGCGCACACCCTTCCCAATTTTGAACCATGCAGTGTTACCCTGCTCTGTTCTGACGACTGCCTCTTGGTCCAAGTACAGGTTTTGCATTAGCACGATTAAATGTTCTGGGATTCCCATACTATGCAAAAAATCAGGAGCAATGATTTTGAAAAATATTACATAATTTGGGAGGGTCTTGAAAGCATTTTCTTGAATGAATCAACTCAATCTCCTAAGGATAAATATTGTTTAAGACCATTATTGTAAAAAATAAAAAGATAACTAATAAAACAGATATGGGGAGCCAAAGGTGGGAGCTGAGAGGTGAGGATGAGTAGGAGCAAAACCACAGGCTTGGTGGGTAGAGGGTGGGGCGTGAGGGAAAGATCCAGAAGGAAGGATCCAGCAGGGACCTGCAGATTGGGTAATGATGGGCAAGGTCCAATGGTGATTAATTTCATAAAGCATAATGCATGGGAATGACTGCATGAAACACAATATGAATAATATTATGAATATTAGTAATATGAATGAAGAATGGTGTGAAACACAATGTATATGAACTTTGTGAGCAAATCAATATAAAAGGAAAAAAACTACACCCTAAATTCCCTCAATTGCTGTCAAGTAGGAATAGACTCATAACAGACCCTCCAGCAGATTTTTGAGAGGCTGTAATTGCATGGGAGGAGAGTACTCATCTTTGGCTCACAGAGCAGGTGGTGGGGTCAAATGGCCAGCAAGGCATGGCTTCTGAATTAGCAGCACAAAACCCTCAGGACTTTCACCAGCTAGATACTAATTAATCACATATCTACCAGGTACTGTCCTGTGAAAAGTACAAGCTGATACTGACTTTCAAAGCTGATCAAATGCATGGAAAATTATAGCACATCCGAGACTAGAATCTGATGGCGTGGGACCGTTAGGAAAAGTTGAAAATGCAGACTCAGCTGTGAGGAACATGAAATGTTTTGTGATGAGGAGAATCTTTGCTCCACTGAGAAGTAAAAAGTCATGAAAAGTTTCTGAACAAACTTTTCAGAATGTCAGTGGCAGAACAATTGCCATTCTGGTTCTATTTCCCCAGGACTTAAACAGAGGAATTAGGGAGTTATAGAAATACTATAGAATTCTAGGAATAATGTGAATTATACAAATACTATCATTCTCAACTCTTTCAATTTTTTCTTTATTGAGTATAGAAATAATTCATTGGTATATGCAACAGTACTTGCATCATTTCAATGTAATTTTCATTCTATATTTTTAGATTTTATATATTTAATGTCTATATTTCATTCTATATTTTGCATAGACAGAAGTTTCTTGATTCCCCCCCCCTCCTCTTTACTGTCCATGGTTTCTCTGGAATTGAAAAGAAACTTGTTACATGTGTGAAAATCTCAGAGCCATGGCACACTGTGACTTAGTTACTGTACCACCTGGGCTCCTACAACTTTAAGGAAATTGTTAGAGAAATAGTGAGTTAAAAAAAACATATCCCAGTTTCACGGATGATTCCACACCTAGCTTTGTGCCTTTAATCATGATATATCCACTCTTTTGTATATTTCTTTATAAAGTGAAATGATGACATTTCAGATTTTTAGGAAAGAAAGAAAACTACTTTAAAAAAATCAGGAGGAAAAGCTAGATTGAAACTAGAGACAGGTTTGATTGTGTGCCTAATTATTGTGCCACTTCTGCCAAAATTACTTATGGAATTTCTTGCACTATTTGATGGGTGAAATTTTGTGCTCTCGGCAAAGCTCAATTTACCATCCATCAGTCCTCTGCTTTCTGTTACAGCCCTCCATGGGAGGAGATTGCCCGTCCTTCAGACAATGAAGGGCAGTGAGAGATAATGAGGGAAAGACGCATGGTCAGAGCTCCAATTTTTGAGAAAAAAAAAAAAGCAGGTGCCCTGAGGGAAAGTAGGAAAGTATATGCCAAGCTCTCTCTCTCTCTTTTTTTTTTTCACTAGAGCTTTTTTTTTTATTTTTGTTATTATTTTTGTGTGTCTGTACTGTCAAATCAGATCTGACTGGTACAGGAGGAGATTGTCCCTCCTTTCCCGGCAGAGCATCTGGTGGATTCGAACCATGGGCCTCAAGGATTGCAGTGCAGCTTCTTGCCACTAGGCCACCAGAGCTCCCCTTAAGCTCTCTCTCTTTCTCTCTCCCTCACTTCACCTCTCTCCTTCTCAGGCCCCGCCGTGTGTATGTATGTGTGTGTGTGTGTGTGTGTGTGTGCGCGCGCGCACACGGTGTGGGTGCTTTACGTCCAGGGGACACCTTTAGAAGTGACATATGACCTTTCAGTACTTTAGGCATTTCCAGGAGGCCTTTACACCACAGTAATTTTCCTTGGTCTCCAACTTCCTATCACCATTTTGTCCAGTGTCAAGAAACTTTAACCTGTTCCACCAAGCTGAAGAGGTCACACTGACTGTGCCTGTGTAACAATTCATGACTTTTCTTTAACATGGATTTTCTATAACATAAAATATTACCATTTTCCTAAACCGGTTGACTTTTCTCAGCACTCACCTAAGAGTAAAAAAAAAATTTCTCATCAGGATGAATAATATATTTGACTATATAAAAGATAAAGGACGCTTTGGTGACCTAGTGACAAGAAGCTGGGCTGCAGTCCTGAAGGCACGCAGTTCAAGGCTAAGAGAGAAGGATGGGGAGTCTCTTCCTGTGCTATTTACTGACTCTGAAAACCCATTGGAGGGTCAGCTGTGTGGTGGTTCTGACTCTATAGTACACAACAACAACAGCAAATGGTAAATACCCATTATAGAAAACTTGGAAAATACAAAAAAGAAAAAAGTTACCTACATCATACAGAACACTTATTAATCTTCCGTTCCTTCACTCTCAAAAATGTATCTGTGTATGTGAACATATATATGTACGTATGTGTGTGCATATAAATGTATGTGTATGTATACTTACGCGTGAACATATGTATATATGTGTATGTGTACATATATTTGTGTGTGTACACATGTGTATATATATAGCGATATATAATCTGTTAAACATTAAATATTACTTCAAGTCAGAGCCAAGTCATATCTGACTCCTTCAGCAGAATTTCCAAAGGGTGTAAATTATAGGTGAGAAGACTTCTCTTCCTTCTCCCACAGTGGGTGGATTTGAACTGGTTTAGGAACACCACCACTGGGCTAGCAGTACAGCTTCATACAAGCTGTACCCCCAGAGTTCCAAGTATATATTCTGCATACATAAGATAAAAATGACACTGTGTATAATAAACTAGCAACTGAATATTATATCGCTGTTGTTGTTGCTGTGTTGTTGTGTTGGAACCGACACCTAGCTGACCCACCTGAGGGTTTTCAGAGGCATTTAATCGCAAAGGAGGAGATTGCCAGTCCTTCTTCCGTGGAGCAGCTGGTGGCCTTTGAAATTGCAGCGCAGCTTCTTGCCACTAGGCCACCAGAGCTCCCTATTTATTATGCGCTATGTTGTTGTTGTTAGGTGCCGTCGAGTTGTAGATGACTCAGAGCGACCCTATGAACGAAAGGCCTAAGCATTGTTCGTACATAGAGTTTCCGGAGGCAAGCCGTTTCGGAAGTGGATGCCGCTCCTGCTTCCAGGCTAGATTTAGTCGGGAAGCTCCAGCCAACACTGTTCACCATGGGTACCCATTACCACGTTTGGCACATCCGTGTCACAGTGTTTAGCATAACAGCAACCACGAGTTACCTCTGTACAGCAACGCACAGACCAGTGCTATACCACCTAGAAGAATGTTTGACAGGAAGACAATTTGAACCTGGGCTGAGGGCCGCAGATTAAAATCACCCACCTTTGGCTTGGTAGCGTAACTTTCTTTCCACTAGGCCAATGTATAGAAATTTAATACTAGATGTTATATGTAATATGTATTTTAATATTCAATTGACACTTTTAATGTATAACTTTAGCATCTGCTTTGCATTTCACATTTTTTTTCTATAAGTAAATTTCCAGTATAATTTCCTACAATGTGAAAATATCTTTAATGATTATTTAAGATTCTATCTGCTAGGCAAAATATAATTTATCGAACCATTAATTTAAGGAGCTCTGGTGGTATAATGTGCTACCTATTGCACTGCTAATCGAAAGATCAATGTTCAAATCCACCAGTTTCTCTGAGACGGTGGGCAGCCTCCTCCCATTAAGATTTATAGCTATAAGAAACTGATTGAGGGAAGATTGGGAATCCCAGACCCCTTATTGTGCTCATGCAAAACCTATTCTTGGATCAGGAACCAGTCAGCAAAAGAGAGCAAGGAAACACTGCATGGCTCAAAATCAGGAAAAGGGTGAGTCAGGAATGTGTTCTGTCTCCATACCTTTTTAATCTATATGCAGAACAGATCATTCACAAGGCTGGCCTTTATGAAGAGGAGTGTGGCTTCAGAATTGGAGGAAGACTCATCAATAACCTGCATTACGCAGATAACGCAACCCTGCTTGCCGAGGAGGATCTGAGTCATTTGCTGCAGAAAGTCAAGTACTGCAGTCTTCAATATGGATTGAAACTTAACATCAAGAAAACAAAAATTCTCACCACTGGGCCAACTGGCGGCATCATAATAGATGGAAAAGAGATTGAGCTTGTTAACAATTTTAGCTTACTTGGGTCTGTAATTAACAGTCTTGGCACCAGCAGTTAAGAAATGAAAAGATGAATTGCACTGGGAAAATCTGTTGTCAGGAACCTTTCCAGACAGAACACTGAGGAGCAGAGATGTCAGTCTAGAGACTGACAAGTCTCTGATAGTGTGTCTGATCCCGGCCATAGTCTTGACAATTACTTGATATGCACAATATGGACAATGACTAATGGTGATAGCAGATGAATTAATGTCTTTCCATTCTGGTGCTGTAGAAGAATATTGAACTGCCATGGACTGCCAAGAGAACAAACAGGTCTGTCCTGGAGAAAGTGAAACCAAGCTGTTCCTTAAAGGTAAGCATTTTGAAGTTCCGTCTCATAAATTGTGGGCATGTGTCCAGAAAGGATCAGTCCCTAGAGAAGGATATCATGTTTGGAAGAGTGGAGGGATGGTGCAAGAGAGGAAAACCTTGCATGAGATGGATTGATACTGTAACAGGGCTCATAGGGGTAGGTGTGTCAGAGACAGTGAGATTGGCTCAGGACAGGGCAGGATTCAGAGCTCTTGTGCACAGGGTCGCTATGAGTCTAAGGCAACTTGACAACACATAAAAACACAACATCTATCAAAATCCTCTCCACAGGACTCACTTTGGTTTTGGAATCTAACTGGTGGTTTAGTGAATAAGATTTATGCTCAAACTAGCTTTTCAGCATTTTACGTACTATTGTGATAAATATCTTAGAACTTCAATCTTTTTAATATTTCAAAATATCTACACAATCCAAATAATTATACAAACAAAAAAGAACCAAAAGAACTTGTTGTCCTCAAGTTGATTTCAACAACTTCTACTTGGTTTTCTAGCATCAGAAGCTCCCTGTAGAGTTTGGAAGACTTTAAACTTTATGTGAGGCGCTCCAGTGGCCTAGTAGGTGAGGAAATGTGCTACCCTCCTGATGGTGTATGGTTTGAATTCACAGGCCTCTCTGCAGGAGACAGATGGACGACCTCTTTCCACGTGACTTACAGCCTCTGAAAACTCTCTGGAAGGTCAACTATGACCCGGTTCTGACTAGCAGGTACACAATAACAACAAAAACAGCAGCAGCACCAGTCTTTATATAAGCAGATTCCTTCCTCTTTCTCCTGCGAAGTGTCTGCTGGGTTCAAATCACTGACCTTTCAGTTGGTAGTCAAGTGCTTTAGCCATTGTGTCACCAGGGCTTGTTCATCTTCAAATACAAAGACTCTACTCAAAGGTAAGCATCTTTCGGAGACTTGAGACCCCTGATTATTGCTAAATATTTTTTTCCTAGAAGAAAATCCTTAAATGAGTTAAAAATAAATGTCAAAAACTGTATTTGCATTCACTATTTTGTCATGACTTTTCCCCCCATGATGACAATGTTTACCAATTGTTAACCAATGGTTAACCAAGCTTTGGTGGTGTAGTAGGTAAGGAGGTGCACTGTCAACCCAAAGGCAGACAGTTTGAATCCACTTGCTGCTCTGCAGGAGAGAGCTGGACACTCTCCACCTGTGCAATGGACTATCTCTGAAAACCTGTGAAGACTCAGCCCCAACTCCACAGCTCATAACAACAAGAAGAAACATAGGAGAATAAAAAAGTACTTTTTAACTAACTTTTACCACAAAAAGGATGGGCACCACATGAAAATTAGTCACAATCTAGGGTGATAAAAAGGATTCTTCTTTTAAAGTATAGGAGAAGAAAATTTCATCATATAAAGCCTTAATTTTGTCTGTGTATATATAGATCCCAAAGCAAAGATTAAAAAAAAAAAGATAAGACATATGGCTGTTATTACAGCAACACATAGTCATCAACCACTTCAAGTTCTTGTGGCCGGTGAGGTCACTGGAGCTGCAGGACCACATTTCAGACAAATTATTCACACTCAGGTCGCACGACTCTTCTTGAGGTAATTTTTTCCATATTTCTAGCATTCTGTTTATGAAAGGGCCTTGATTTAGAAAGCAACCTTTTGTGCCCTCTAGTGTTTAAATCCACAAACACTTCTGAGAAGTTCATTTCTTTTGAAAAGTTCACTTCTTTGCTCCAAACTACAGGTACCTTCTGCTAACCTGTTAAGGATTTGTGTTTGGGTTTTTATTCTTCTGATATTTCCTCCCTCCCTCAATACACTCTCTGCCCCTGTACTCGACAATGACATCAATCCAACACAAACTCAAACTCCAAAACACAGACTGACTTCATAGAAACAATACACTGAAACAACCGCAATCAAATGGTTTAAACATTGCCCTATATTTTTCAAATACCTGCAGTAACAATAGCCAATAGCACCAAATTGGCCAATAGCAACAAATCCTTTTATGCTCAATGTTAAAAGCAACTAAATTAAAACTGAGGGGGAAAGGGACACCATACCTCTGTTCCATAAGCAAATAAAGTCTTTTCAAACTTACCTGCAAAAGAAAAGAAGAAAACAGCAATAAATTTCAAAGCATTGGACATTTGAAATATATATTTTCCCAAGTAAATAAGGCAAACTTGTCATCGTTAGCATAGTTAATTTGTAATCATCGCTGTGTAGATCTTTCTGGAAATAGAACATTCTCTCTTGTTCTTGGAGACACTGAGCTACCAGAGGCCATCATTTACTGTGAGGAGCTTTTTCATAATATGTATTCTAAACCTAGAAGTAGCGTTTTAAAACCTGTAACTCGATAATTCCCTTGCTCCATGAAGTCTGTGAATTACAAGGCATAGTTTTGAAGTCCATACAAGCAATGAAAAAGAGGACTGGCTTTCAAGTCAGATTTAGCTGTGTCTGTCTCCTTCTCTTTGTCACTTGCCATGTCATTCCCAGAAACCAGCTGGGACACTCTGGCCTGTGGACCTTCGATTTGCTTCTTATCCAGACCCTCTTCAAGTCTTGTCACAACTGTCTCTTTATCCATGGGGCTGTATCTTCCTCACCTTCTTGACAATTCCAACCAACCTGCCAGGCCACCTTTGCAACACCATTTTCTCTATTTCATTTCCTCTTCAGCACTTAGCATCTTCTACTAGCTTACATTTTAACTTGTTTACTCAACATGAAGAAAACAAAGATTCTCACCACTGGGCCAATTGGCAACATCAGTATGGACAGTGAAGAGACTGAGGTAGTAAACAGATTTAGTTTGCTTGGCTCCACAGTCAACATTCTTGGTAACAGCAGCCAGGAAATCAAGAGAAGAATTGCATTGGGAAAGTCAGCTGTGAGGGACCTCTCAAGAATACTGAAGAGCAACGATGTTAGGCTGGAGACTAAGGTGCGCCTGATCTGGGCTATCATCTTTGCAATTACGTGCTATACATCAGAGAGTTGGATACTGAATAGGGTTGATAGAAAGAGAATTGATGCCTTTGAGCTGTGGTGCTGGAGAAGAGTGTTGAATATACCATGGACTGGTAGGAGAACAAACAGGTTTGTCCTGGAGAAGGTGAAGCCAGAATACTCCTTGGAGTCAAGGGTTCTGAAGCTTCATCTGACATACTCTGGGCATGTTGCAAGGAGGGACTGGTCCTTGGAGAGGGACATCATGTTTGGAAGAGTAGATGGGCGGCACAGGAGAGGAAGACCTCGATGAGATGGATCGATTCTGTGAGTGGAGTGGTGGGGAATAAATGTGCTTGAGACAGCGAGGTTGGCACAGGATAGAATGGCATTTAGAGCTCTTGGACATAGGGTCACTGTGAGTCACAATCGACTTGATGGCACATAACAACAACAACTACATTTATTGAGTCTGTCTGTTTTTAACACTACGTACTGCTGTTAATGGATTCACAACTCGCCTTTCACTGACCTTTTTTTTGTATTGTTTTTATTTTTTTATTAATTTTAATGAACATTTACAGAGATTTTGGATTTCCACCCATTTATTGTTCCACTTTTCTCCCTGCCCAGGCCTCCCCATCCCAGTTCGCTTTTCTCTTTGAAAAGTAGAAGAAAAATTCTTTCATTGGTATACAATCCCCGCATTTCCCCACCCCACCCCGCCCCACCATCCCGAGTACACTCCACTATGCAACCTTAATTCTGGACTCTTGTGATAACCATAATACCCTATCATATATCGCAGGGGCCGTAAACACTGGAGGAAATGACCCATCTTTCTCCCACAGAGCTGCTGGGGACTTCAAACCAAGTACCTTTGGGTTGACAGGACTACTCCATACCACTAGGCCATCAACATCATCTGTAAGCATTACAAAACCAAAATTTTATCTGTTTTGTTCACTACTGGATATATAGGACATTCAACAGTGCCTAGTAAATAGAAGGAATTTAAGAACTTTTTAAAAAGGAATGAATAAAGCACACATAATAGATATTTATAAACACACACACATACATATATATGTATATATGTATGTATGTGTGTATGTATGTATGTATGTTATTATGTGCTTGAGACAGTTTCAACTCAATATATAATAGAAAAAAACAGTGCTTGGTCTGATACCAACCTCACAGTCCTTACTATGCTCAAGCCCACTTTGGCAGCCACTATGACAATAAGCATATTCCACTTATTCAAATATATAGGGAAATCTACTATTAGGTACCTCTCCAGAGTGCTGAAGAGCAAGGATGTCAGCCTAGAGACTAAGGCGTCTCTAAGGCTTTGGTCTTTGCAATTACTTACTATGGCCAGAGAGCTGGACAATGACAAAGGAAGACAGAAGAATTGATGCTTTTTATTTGTGGTGCTGGAGAAGAGTTTTGAACATACCGTGGACTGCCAAGAGAACTAATATGCCTGTCCTGGAGAGAATGAAACCACGCTTCTCCTTGGAGACAAGGATTTTGAAACTACGTCTCATATACTTTGGTCATGTAGCCAGGAGGGGCCAGTCTTTAGAAAGGGATATCATGCTTGGAAGGGTCAAGGGACAGTGCAAAAGAGAAAGGCCCCAGATGAGACTGATCAACACAATAATTGTGGTAATAGGTATGTTGGAGACAGTGAAATTGGCTCAGGATTGAGCAGGGTTCAGAGCTTTTGTGCATGGGGTCCCTATGAATCGTAGTAGAATCAACAGTACATACAAACAACATTGACATCACACGTATATGTTGGGTTTTTCCGCCCCATAAATGATAGCTTAAAGCCATCATTCCCCTCGGTTGATACAGATCTAAAGAGCAGAAAAACTCTTATGATATCTCTCCTGGTTTCTTAATCTCTCTCTCCACCTTCACTTCAGGACAGGAAAGTTTTTAAGACTTCTAGAAATGTGACATCTTCAGACTTCCCTATCTCATTTCTGGTCATTCTCTGGTGTTAAACATTGAGCTCCTGACTTCTTCTTTTTCTCCATTTTATTTTGTATTAGTCTGCTTACAAAGTTCATATACATTGTGTTTCACATTATTCTTCATTCATATACAATCATTCCCATTATGTTATATACAATTAATCATCATTGGACCTTGATTATGATTATCCTGTCTTTTCAGGTCCCCACCTAATATTTCCCATTTGTTTTACCACCTCCCTCCATACACCAAATTGTGCAACCTTGTAGATTTGTCCCTACTCATCCTCACCCCTCTGTTCCCTCCCCTTTCTCCCTTGGATCCTCTAGATATTTTACTAGTTATCCTTCTATTTTTACAATACTGGTTTTATGCAATATTTATCAAGGAAATTGAGTTAGTTTGTTCAGTATAATGCTCTACAGTCTCTCCCAACTTATGTAGCTTTTTAAAAAATTGTTGCTCCTGTATGCTGCATAGAATTCCATCATGTGAATGGACAACAATTTCTTAATCCATTCAACTGTGGCTGGACATTTGGGATGTTTCCATGTTCTGGAGATGGGTAAATAATGCTGCTATGAACACTGGTGTACAAATCTCCATTTATGTCTCAGTTCTAATTTCCTTGAAGTGGAATAGCTGGGTCATAAGGAGTTTCTAGGTTCATTTTTTGAGGAAACGTCAAAATGCCTTCCAGAGTTGTTATACCATTTTACAATCCCACCAACAGTGTATGAGAGTTCCCACCACTCCACATCCTCTCCAACATGTATTGTTTGCTGCCCTGCTAAACTTTTCCACTGTTACTGGGGTGAGATGGTATCTCATTGTGGTTTTGATTTCTGTCTCTCTTATTGCCAGTGGTTTTGATCGTTTGTTTCTGATGTTTCACATATGAATGCCTAAGAGAAGAGAATAGGCTTCTCCCCCCACCCTTCCTCATAGCTATTGCAATATTGCTTTATTCTGCCTTTACACTTACTGGTATTTTGAGTTATAATGGATTTTCTGTTGTTGTTGTTGTTGAAAATAAAATTCTTACAAAATACTACAGCTTTGGCTCCTTTGAAATCTAGCACACTCAGTTTTTTTAGAACTCTGACAGCAGTATGATTTTCACTCTCAAGATTGTGTCATTCTTTCACAGAATTTTCTTCTTTGCCTTCTGTGAGAGTTTTCAAGGTCTGCATATAAGTGGTGTGAGATTTCCTGCCACCCATCTTCCGTAAGACTTAAATTTTTCATTTCCTTCACTAAGCACCCAATGCTCTCTTATGATCCATACATTCGTATCTTTCAGGAAAAACCCCTTTCCTAGCTTTGTTCACGTACTTATTTTACAAAGAGCTCCTATCTCCTCATTTTGATGTTTTCTCTTCCTGGCAGTATTCTTAGAAAGATGATGCACTTCTTAGGTAAATCCTTTCTCATCCATTCTTTCCTGTCCAATTATGTCATCTCTTTGCCCTTTCTTCCTGAGAAATAATTTCCTGCATTTTTTCTTCCAACATTGACCCTTTAGAGGGGTTAATATGATTTTAGTTTCCAGTAAAATATTTCTCTTGTGTACCACCGAGTCAGGACCACCCACGGCTGAGCCTCCAGCGGGTTTTCAGAGGCAGTTAATCACAGGGAAGGAGATTTCTCATCCTTCTGCCACAGAGCAGCTGGTGGATTCGAACTTCATGCCTTTGGGAATTGCAGCATAGTTCTTACTACTAGGCCTTCAGAGCTCCATAGCCATAAAGTATACCTTTTTTCATAGCATCTAATTCTTCCAATTCTTATTTTATGACTAGAATATCTTCTCTTAGGATATTTTGCTTATTAGATAATTTATTGGTTGGTGCTTAAATAAATTTTCTTTCTTCTCTACATTTTCCTTGTTTCCTTTATGTTCATTTCTCCCTTAATGTCTTGAATTACCCAGTACACTGCCACTGAGGCTGTTCTGGCTCCTGGTGTACCTCCATCAAGGTTCTGAGCTGTAATTCTTCATGGGAGCAGACCACCTCATCTTTTTTCCCCCCTTTCAGAGCAACTGGTAGGTTTAAACTACAGACTGGAGGGCTAGCAGTCTAAACACAAGTACAAATTGCATTGGGAAAGTCTGCTGCCAGGGACCTCTCCAGAGTACTGAAGAGCAGCGATGTCAGTCTGCAGACTAAGATGTACCTGACTCAGCCCATAGTCTTGGCAATTACTTGGTATGCCTCAAAAAGCTGGACAATGACTAGGGATAATAGAAAGAATAGATGCCTTTGAGCTGTGGTGCTGGAAATGAGTATTGAATAACAGGTTGATCCTAGAGAGAGTGAAACCAGGCTGCTTCTCAGAGGCAAGGATTCTAAGGCTTCGTCTGACATACTTCGGGCATGCTGCAAGGAGGGATCAGTCCTTGGAGAAGAACATCATACTTCGAACGTTGGAGGGACAGCACAAGAGAGGAATATCCTCAATGAGATGGATTTATTCAGTGACTGGGGTTATGAGGATAGGTATGTCAGAGATAATAAGTTTGGCACAGGATAGAGCAGGTTTCAGGTCTGTTGTACATAGGGTTACAATGACTCACAAGCGACTCAACAGCACATAACAACTACAACATGCCACCAATAGTTTGCATAGTCTCTTTCATGTTGGTCATGATTGTCTTCAAATGCATACTATTATTTACTGAAACACTTAGATTTTTAACTGAATGAAGCATTAAATAAGATGCATGTCTGGAAGTTCTAGCATTTCACATGGTATCTCCCAATGTCAGAACATAATGGTGAGTTTTTTTCACTAGGACACATTTATATTTCCATGGAAAAACTTAGAAATCCTCAGATATGGGTACCTTCATTTTTGGTAGAAGGCTCAATTTATTAGCATTCACAGTGCACGCTGTACTGGTTGTTGAGATACCGCTTTCCTCCAGTAGAGGGAGCACAGCTGACTGTAAACTTTCAGCTGTGGGCTTGCTCACTTATGACTCTAGGCAAGAAAGAGCAACCTTGCACTAGATCATGGACTCCACTAACACAGGAGCCAGAAAGTAATGACTCATTAATGGTGGAGAGAGAGGTGACAAAAAAGCTCAGGCTCTTCGCTTCAAAAAACATGCAATCTTAATTTTAAATGTTTCCATAGTGTCCATTTTGTTCTCTATTTTATTTTCTATCTAGTCACTGCGTCTCATAGTGACCCTATGTACCTCAGCTCTGAAGCCTCCCTTGTCCAGAGCCAGACTCACTGACTCCAATACACCTACCCCTATTGCCCCAGTTACTGAATTGATCCATCTCATCCGGGGTCTTCTTCTCCTGGGCTGTCTCTCCATCCTTCCAAGCACCATGTCCTTCTCTAAGGATCGATCTCTTCCGGCCCCGTAGCCAAAGTATATAAGATAGAGCTTCAAAAAACTTAGTTTACCTTCCCAAAAACAGACCTAATTGTTTTCTTGGCAGTCCATGGTATGTTCAAGACTCTTCTCCAGCACCCCAACTCAAAGCATCAATTCTTCTATCATCCTTAGTCATTATCCAGCTCTCTGCTGCATAGCAAGTAATTGCAAAGACCATGAATTGGATCAGGCACACCTTAGAATCTAGACTGACATCGTTGCTTCTCAGTACTCTGGAAAGGTCCCTGATAGCAGATTTACTTAATGTAACTCATCTTCTGATTTTCTGACTGTTGGAGCTAAGATTGTTGATTGTGGAGCTGAGCAAGGTGTAACTGTTAACAACGTCAATCTCTTCTCCACGCATCCTGGTGCAGTCAGTTGGTCCAGTGGTGAGAATCTTTGTTGAGTTTCAATCCATATCGAAGACTACTACAGTCCTTTACCTTCTGCAGCAAGCACTTGAGGTCCACCTCCGATTCAGCAGCCAAGGTTGCATCATCTGCATTTACACAGGTTGTTGATGAGTCTTCCTTCAGTCTTGATGCCACGTTTCTCATCACAAAGGCCAGCCTCCCAAATGATCTGTCCCACATATAGATTGAAAAGGTATGGAGATAGGATTCATCCCTTAAGTACAACTTCCCTGATTTTGAACGACGCAATATTTCTTTGCTCTACTGATGACTGCTTTCTGGTCCAACTACACGTTTCACATGAGCACAGTCAAGTGTTCAGCGACATCCATTCTGCTCAGAGTTATCCACAATGTGTTGTGATTCTCACAGTCAAATATCTTTGCATAGTCAGTAAAACACAGATGCTCCTCT
Source organism: Elephantulus edwardii (assembly GCF_000299155.1). Taxonomy (NCBI): domain Eukaryota; kingdom Metazoa; phylum Chordata; class Mammalia; order Macroscelidea; family Macroscelididae; genus Elephantulus; species Elephantulus edwardii. The sequence goes on along the minus strand of NW_006399849.1, from coordinate 6,921,873 downwards.
GGTACTTCCTGCACTCGGCCAAGATCTGCCTAACATTGGTTATAATGCTCCTAGTGTCACAGCCACTTCTAAACTCAGCCTGCACATTGGTTGATTTACTGTTCTAATCTCTTGGGGATTTTGTTTTTGTTTTTTATATAATCTTCAGCAAGATCTTGTTTTCATGTGATATTCTTTGATAATGTCCACATTCTGGTGGATCAGGTTTTTTTGGAACGGAAATAAATATGGATCTCTTCCAATCAGTTGACCAGGTAGTTGTCCTCCAGAATTTTTTTTCCCCAAAAAATTTTGTGAGTGCATCCAGAACAACATCTGTTCGTTGAAATATGTCAATTGGTATTCCACCAGTTGCTTGGGCTTTTTTTGGTTTTTTGCATTCCCCCCCCCAATTCCTCCAGAGTACCTTGAACTTCCTCCTTCATCACCATCACCTCCTGATCATATGTTGTTTCATGAAATTCTGTGTCAGCCAGTTCTTTTTGGTACTGAGATTCTTTGTACTCCTTCCAAATTAAGACAAACTTGGGAGAAAGATTATCCAGACACTTCCTGAAACTCTGAGCACAATAGAGTACACTTCAGTCAGGCTGAGCCTTTGTTTTGGGAATCACAAAGAAGAGGAACAGTTGCAAACAGATGCTAATGATTGGAATGTGGGATGTGAGAAGTAGGAAAATTGGAGATTCTTTGAGTGAGTTTTTCTTTTGCTTTTCAAGGAGAGGAGCAAATGTGGGGGGGAGGGGAGAGGGGTTTGTGCGGGGAGAAGGGTGCAACAATGAATGAATGGAATCCCAAAATCTCTGTAGATGTTCATTGAAATGAAAAATAAACAGCCTAAATTTAAAAAAAAAAAATTGGAGATTCTTAAGAAAGAAATGGAACACATAAATACTGACATGCTAGGCACTGACAAAATGAGATGTCTCAGCATGGGATGTTTTGAATTAGATAATCATTCAATCTACTCTGTTGGAACTGAAAAGGTAAGGAAAAATGGCATCACATTCATAGTTAAAAAGACTATTTCTGTTCCATATGACCCAGCTATTCCACTACTTGAAATAAACACTGAGAATATGAGAACTGAGGCACAAACTGACATCTGTACACCAATGTTAATAGTAGCATTATTCACTATCACAAGAACATGGAAACAGTCCAAATGTCCAACCACAAACAAATGGATTGAGAAATTATGGTACATTCACACAATGGAATACTATGCAGCACGCAGGAGCAATAACTTTGTAAATTATTACCTAACTTGGGAGGGACTGGAGAGCATTATGCTGGGTAAACTAACTCAGACCAAAAGGATAAATATTGTATAAAACCTTTATTGTAGAATGAGTATAAGGATCCAGGAGGCGTGGGAGAGGCTGGAAGCAGAGGGATTTGGATATGCAGGGGTAAGGGGAATCAATCATTGGGTTTGTACAATTTGATGGATGGGGGGATTGAGGAATTGACAGAATTTGTTCAAATTTGTATTTGAATTTTGTAAATAAACTATTAGAAAAATTTTAAAAAAAGAAAATTTTATTTTTAAAAAAGAAAAAAACCCAACTATTTCTAGGTTCATCTTGAAATAATGTTATGAGCAACAGGATAACATCCATATGCAAACAAGGAACACCTGTTAATATCACTATCATTCAAATATCTGCCTCAGTAGCCGGAATCAAAGAAGAGGAAAGAGATAACTTCTACCAACATTTGCAGTTAAAAATCCATCAAATATGCAACCAAGATGCATTCATAATCATAGATGACTGGACTGCAAAAGTTGGGATCAGGAAATAAGGACCGGTAGTTGGGAAGCATGGACTTGGTGATGGATATAAAGCTGGAGATGGAATGATAGAATTTCATACAATGATTCAGTCATTGCAAATATCTCTTCTCCAATGATGTGTTCTAATTCCGATGCACTCCATCAGGTGAGGCTTTTGTGTAAAGTCACCTTTTGTGTTTGTGTAAAGTCACCTTTTATGTTTTTTAAATAAAGGTATTTGCATTGAATAAATATTGAACGTACAGTTTCAACCATTCCATTTTCAACCTCATTTTTGTTATCAAGTCAGTACTTTCCTACTTCCATTCTTTCTTCATTGTTTCCAATTTTTGCATTCCAGTCACCAATTATTATAAATGTATCTTAATTGTGTATTTGGTCAATTTCACACTGTAAAATTTGGCAATAATCTTCAATTTCTTCCTCTTTGATGTTAGCTATTGGTGCACATATTTGAATAACAGGTCTTCGTTGTATGCTTATGGATACTATCATTCCCAACACAAAATTTCAGGATAGAATTTGGAATTGTACTTTTTACTATGCATAGCATAACTATGAATTTCATTGCATTCCATGTCACTAGAGCTTGTATACACACAATGAGACTTTATGGTACAGTGATTAAAATTGGATGCAAACCAAGAAGGTGGGTGGTTTGCACTCACAAGTAGTTCCATTGGAGATGCATGTGGTCATATACTTTCGTGAAGATCTGATGCTTTGGAAACTCTATGGAGTGTTCTATTCTATCCTATTGGGTCATTATGAATTAAATTGACTCTGCCAATAAAGTTTTGTTTGGGCGGCACTTAATAACAACAACAATCAGAGAGCTCTGTTGGCCTGGTGGATAGAAAGTTATGCTACCAAGCCAAAGGTGGGTGATTTTCATTTGCGGTCCTCAGGCCTGGTTTTAATTGTTTTTGGTGAAACATTCTTCTAGGTGGTATAGCACTGGTCTTTCCATTTGCTGTACAGAAGTAACTTGTGGTTGTTATGATGCTAAACACAGTGACACTGATGTTCCAAATGTGATAATGGTTACCCATGGTGGACAGTGTTTGGTGGAGCTAGATTGAGGGGGAGGGTAGCGAGGGAGGAAAGTGTGCAACAATGAATGAATGGAAATCCAAAGTCTCTGTAAACTTTCATTAAAATTAAAAAAAAGAAATAAAAAATAATTGTATGTAACAAAAGCAAAGGCATAAGAACATTACCTACTTTCATGCTAGGTTGGCTGTTTTTTTTAAAAAAAATTGAGACTCTAAGAGCTTAATTGAATAATACAAATAAGAAAAAGACTGGAGAGTGAAATAATTTGGAAAACACTGGCTTGGGAATTTTAAATAAAAATGCTTTATTGTAAAACTTCAAAGAGCTCTAGAAATACTTATTGGAATATGATTATCCTAGAGTGTTGGGAATTTGGAAAAATTCCAAAAAGATCTCATCTAACCTCATAGGACACCAATTTCTTTTATGTTATGATTTAAGAAAGGCTGTACAAAGCAACTTAAATGAAATTTTATACTAATTACAAGTTTCCTCTTTCTCCTATAAGAATTGTCTTTATCTTAATTGGAGAAGTAAAATGAATTACTAATCATGTTTAAAACAGCATGATTGTGTTGTTGTTGTTATGTGCCGTCGAGTTGCTCGCTCTGCTCTGTCCTGTGCCAATTTCACCATCTCCAATACACCCGTCCCGATTACCCCAGTCACTGAATCAATCCACCTCATAGGGGGCCTTCCCCTTCTGAGCTGTCCCTCCACCCTCCCAAGCATGATGTCCCTCTCCAAGGACCTGCCCCTCCTTGCAACATGTCCAAAGTATGTTAGATGAAGCCTTAGGATCCTTGCCTCCAAGGAGCAGCCCAGTTTGACCCTTTCTTTCCAGCATGACTGTACTGAGGAATAAATCATATCAGTTCAATTTTACGTTAGTACTCATTCACTTCCGAAATAGCTTGCTTCCAGAAACTCTATGAACTTGAAGAAACGATGAAAGTTATACAAGTGTTCGGGTCTTTTGTTCATAGGGTCACTATGAGTTCTCTATGACTTGATGGCACTTAACAACAACAACTTTATACATTAGGTCAAACTGGTTAGTAAATTAAAATTAATTATAATATTTTCACATAGGGTAATTTAATGCAACACATTTTCCTTTCTGAGAGCTTTTGGCTTTAGAAGGAAATTTCTCACCATTCTGAAATCTATTCAAGCAATTTGCATTTGTCTTTAAAATCTACCTAGTACAATCAAGAGCCAATGGTGACAAAGGGAGATGCTCAAGCTGCACCAAAGATATTGGCAAAAAGTGGGGCCCCGGGAGTCAATGGGATCTCAATCTATGTGTTTCAAATAACAAATGCAGCCCTGAACACACACACACCAATCTACATCAGGAAATTTGGAAAATAGCTATCTGGCCAACAGACTGGAAGAGAGCCATATTTACGCTCACTCCTCAGAAAGTTGATCCAACAGAATGTGGAAATTATCAAACAATATCATTAGTATCTCACTCAGGCAAAATAGTTCTTAAGATCACAAAACAAAACAAAACCAACACAAAAAAACAAAGCCCAAAACCCAGCTAGAATAGTAAATTGACAGAGAACTGCTAGAAATTCAGGCTAGGTTTAGAAGAGGCCATGGCACTTGGATATCATTGCTGATATCATATGGATGCTGGCTGAAGGCAGAGAATACCAGAAGAATGTCCATTTATATTTTATTAACTATGTAAAGGTGTATGGCTATGGATCATAGCAAATCATGGCTAACATTGAGAAGAATTAGATGCCAGAACACTAAATTGTGCATATGCAAAATTTAGGTCAAGAAACAAACGGAACAAGTGAATCCTAAATGCTTTAAAATTAGAAAATGTGTATGTTAGGGTTATATCCTTTCTCTTTACCTATTCACTCTGTATTCTGAGAAAATTATTCAAGAATCTGGACTTTATGAAGAAGTATCTGGCATCAAGATCAGAGGATGACCCATCAACAACCTGAACTAGGCAGATGGCACGGTCCTGCTTGCTGAAAGTGAAACGGACTTGAAGCATTTGTTTTAGGAGATCAAAGACTACAACCTTTTATATGGATTAAATCTCTGCATCAAGAAAACAGAAATTCTTATCACTAGACCAATAGGCAACATCATGATTGATGAAGAAACCACTGAAACCATCAACGAATCCATGTTACCTGTATCCACAGTCAGCACCCTTGGTACCAGTAGTCAGAAGATCAGGAAATGTATTACACTGGGAAAGTCTACAGTCATGGACGTCTCCAAATTACCAAGGAGTAACAATGTCAGTTTTAAAACTAAGTAATGCCTACCTCAAGCCATGTTCTTTCAATGATCTGTCCTGCATTTAAAAGCTGCACAAGGAATAAGAATAATAGAAAATTGCTGCCTTTCAGTTGAGATATTAGAGAAGAGTATTGCATGTCCTATGGACTGCAAAAAAACCCATAAATAATTATGTCTTGGAGAAGATGCAGCCAGAGTGCTCTTTGGAGGCAAAGATAATAAAGCTTCATCTTACATACTTTGAGTATGTTGTTAGGAAAGAATATTCCTTAGAGAGGAACATCACACTTGGAAAAGTGGAGGGTTGGCAAAAGAGAGGAAGACCCTTCAAAAGATGGATTGGCACAGTGACTGCTGCAGTGGACGTATGTTAGCGATGATGAGGAAGGTACAGGATAGGACAGGGGTCAGGTCACTAATTCACAGGGTCATTATGAGCCACACTCCACTCCACGACATCTTTATTGATTCATTTCAGCAGGTGTAAAAATGTCCTTTATGCACATCAACTCCACTTGATAATATCAAAATAAAACATCCCATGTTAAAGAAAATTTCAGATATTGAGCATATGCTATGTCCCATCTAGAGATTTACAGTATATATTTAGCCCATTAAATATTTCTGAGAATCTAACGGAAAATTACAGCACTAATTCTGTGAAGATCGAATTGTCTAACCACGAAACAGTGGTGCTTGACCTAGCCGATTCTCTCATGGTGCATACATTTCAGAAGAGTTTCCAGATTAACACAGTCTAAGAAAAAAACACGGGCAATATACTTCTGAAAACACTAGTGAGCAAAAACTTTATAAGTAGCAGGAGAGTATGTTTAGATACAGCCTTGCAGGGTGAGCCCCTCCATAAGATGGACTGACGCAGTCACCTCCAGCACAGTGGCCACTGTGGGGCTGGCACAAGATCAGGCAGTGTTTCATTCTACTGCATTAAGAGTCAGATATGACCTGATAGCACCAACCAGCGGCAATCTAAGCAAAAAATTAAATGATACAGGAAGCATTCAAAACAGATGGAAGGAATATGCAGAGTCCCATCTCGATTACCCCAGTCACTGCACAAAAAGAATTGGTCACCTTGGTTGAAATCAAGTAGGTAGTATCTGATCAAAAATCAGTGCCACTGAAGGTGGAAGTCCAAGCGTCTCTGAAGACATTGGTGAAAATCAAGGATCCAAGATTCCTGGGGTACCAACTGAGACATTTCAAGAAAGACAAGTCATGAAAGTGTTCACTCAGCTATGCCAAAAAATTCAGAAGTAATCTGCTTTGCCAACTGAGTGGAAAAGATAAGCATCAGTGCCCACACCAAAGGAAAGTTACCAGGTCAAATTCTGAAATTAATATCACAATATCTTTAATATCACAAGAATAGGAAAGTATGCTGAAAATGAGTAAAAATTCTTTTAGCAATGTAAGAAGAGACTGCATGAAATTCAAGTCAGATTAGAAAATGGGTGTGGAATGAAGGTATAATTCTTGATGTTAGATGGCTATTCGCTGAGAGAAGGGAATGGCAGGAATATGTTTGAATTCTTATAGTGACCATTTTAAGAAATATTTGACTGTGTGGATCATGACAAACCATGGATAACTATGCACTGACCAAGAGTCATTTATTAGAACCAAGCAAGGGGATATTGCATCCATAAAAAGAGGAAAGGTGTGTGTAAGGGTCTTTCCACCACACTTTTTCAATCTGTCTTTTAAAAAATTATGGAAGTTTATCTTCAACGGTAGGAGGATGGAAAGGAGATTACTGAAAATAAAATAGGCAATCACTTTTCTTTTCCTTTGCTTTGTTGTTGTTTGTTGTTATGTGCCGTCGAGTTTCTTGTGACTCATAGCAACTCTATGTACAAAAGCACTAAACCCTGCTCTGTGCTGTGCCAATCGCACTGTCTCTGACACATCCACTCTAATTACCCCAGTCACTGACTCAACCACCTCATAGAGGTCTTCCCTGCCTGCACTGTTCTTCCACCCTCCCAAGCATGATGTCCCTCTCCAAGGACCAGTCCCTCCTTACAATATGTCCAAAGGATGTCAGATGTTGTTATTGTTGCTGTTATGTGCCGTCAAGTTGTTTGCGACTCATAGCGACCCTACGTACAACAGCCCTAAACTCTGCTCTATCCTGTGCCAATCTCACTGCCTCTGACACTCCCATCTCGATTACCCCAGTCACTGAATCAATCAATCCACCTCATAGAGGGCCTTCCCCTCCTGGGTTGTCCCTCCACCCTCCCAAGCATGATGCCCCTCTCCAAGGACCTGTCCCTCCTTATAACATGTCCAAATTATATCAGACGAAGTCCCAGAATCCTTGCCTCCGAGGAGCAGCCCGGCTTCACCTTCTCCAGGATGAATCTGTTTTCCTAGCAGTCCATGGTACCCTCAATACTCTTCTCCAGCACCACAGCTCAAAGGCATCAATTCTCTTTCTATCCTCCCTAATCATTGTCCAACTCTCTGATGCATAACAAGTGATTGCAAAGACCATGACCTGTATCAGGTGCACCTTAGTCTCCAGAGTGATACCATTGATCTTTACCCTGAAATAAAAAGAAAATTAAAAGCTCATCACTCCAGAAAATATATGGAGCTCTGGTGGTGTAGTCTATAGGGAGGTGCACTGCTTACCCAAAGGCTATCATGCCTTGATGCTTTGAATGCACCAAATGCTCAGTGAGAGAAAGATGGGCATTTACCACCCGTGCACTTTATAGCTTCAGAAAACCAAAGGAGGGTGTCAGTTCCAACCAGATGAACATGCTTGAGTTAAGCAAGGATATATGTTAATTAAATCTAGAAAATGAATGATAATTATCTTTTATTGGGACACTTTGAACAAGTTCAAACTATAAGCCCCAGAGGTAGATTGTTATTTTTAATTATTTTAGAGTCTTTGTCCTGTGGGGGCTACTGTTTCGGATTTTGAATAGTCTTTTGTTATGAGTGAAGGTATCAAACAGTGTTTTCCACTGTCTTTGAGGTTCTGAAACAGCTTTCCTTGAGTTGTTGAAATATAGTCTGTCATTCTGACTGCCAACAAGATCCATGGAGCCCTACAATCTGTAGTGGCAGATAAATGACAGTAGATGGAATGAAGCATGCATCCTGTCTCAACAGCAAGCCTGTACCCTTAGAAGGAAGGCTATGCCCCTGAAGCACTATGCAGGTTGTTCATAAAGCAACAGTTTCCCTGTCATAGCTTGTGAGAGGGAAACTGGCAAATGACTATATATAGTAGGTGAAATGCCAGCCTCACAGATTCCTGCAGGCACCTTCTCACTCAGATCTTGTCTTTTTGTTGAGGGAAGGCTTCTGGGCCACAGCATATTTCTAGTTTGAAATTGTTTTCTCCATTATGAAGAAGGACAATTAACATTACTATGAAACATGTGATGCCACTAATTGTCATTCTCTATATACTATAAAAGGAAAACAAAAGTAAATTTACAACTTACTATCTTAATTTAAAGGTTCACTATCCTGTCTCCATACCTTTTCAATCTTTATGCAGAACAGGTTATCTGGGAGGTTGGGCTCTATGAGGAGAAATGTGGTATCAGGATTGGAGGAAGAATCATCAACAATCTGCATTATTCAGATGACACATCCTTGCTGGCTGAAACTGAGGAGGACCTGAAGCACTTGCTATTGAAGATCAGGGACTGCAGTCTTCAGTATGGATTAAGATTCAATATCAAGAAAACCAAGATTTTCACCACTGGGCTAATTGGCAGCATCATAATCAATGGTGAAGAGATTGAGATTGTTCACTGTTTTGGTTTGGTTGGATCCACAGTCAACACTCTTGGCACCAGCAGCCAGGAAATTAAAAGATGTATTGTGATGGGAAAGTCTGTGCTTAGAGACCTCTCTAAAGTACTGAAGAGCAGTGATGTCACTCTGGAGACTGAAGTGCACCTGATACAGGCCATGGTCTTTGCAATTACTTGCTATGCATCAGAGAATTGTACAATGACTAGGGATGATAGAAGCAGAATTGACGACTTTGAGCTGTGGTGCTGGAGAAGAGTATTGAATATACCATGGACTACTAGGAAAACAAACAGGTTTCTCCTGCAGAGGGTGAAGCCAGGATGCTCCTTGGAAGCAAGGATTCTGAGGCTTCGTCTGACATACTTTGGACATGTTACAAGGAGGTACCAGTCCTTGGAGAGGAACGTCATGCTTGGGAGCCTGGAGAAACAGCGCAGGATAGGAAGACCCTGGATGAGATGGATTGTTTCTGTGACTTGGGTAATTGGGGTTGGTGTGTCAGAGATGGTGAGATTGGCACAGGATAGGTCAGAGTTTAGGGCTGTTGTACATAGGGTCACTATGAGTCGCAGACGACTCGACGACACATAACAACAACATACTATACAACGATGTTTAAATATCAGTGTCTTCATTTTGTCTCTTTTGATGGCCTATGACATAAATAGGCTTGCGAACATCGCCAAAAATGCACAACTTAGAGAAGCTAAAATCAATGAATGGGATCGTCTTATAATCAAATCACTGTGCACATCAAAAACTTTCTCCAAAAGAAAAAAAAACACACACACAAAAAACCACTTTCTCCAGTATGGTAAAAACAAAGCCCTCAGATTTGGAAAACCAACCAAAGTCTATAAAATACTACAGGGCTTTGACAAGAAAAAGACTGATAACCCAATCATAAAATGGGCAAAAGACAGGAAAAGATTAACCCCCCCACAAAAAAACCCCACAACATTCAAATGTCTAAGAAATACATGAGGAATTATTCAATATCACTACCAATCAGAAAGACGCAAATCAAAACAATGAGATACCATTTCACTCGAGTAGCAGTAGCAAGGTTTAACAAAACAACAAACAATGAATGTTGAGAAGGTATGGAGAGATTATGCACTTCTGGTGGGATTTTAAAATGGTATAAACACTATGGATGGTGGTTTGGCATTTCCAAAAAGCTGAACATAGAAGTATCATTTAAAACAAAAAACAAAACAAAACAAAAACAAAAAAAAGAACTATCATATGACCCAACTATTCCACTGCTAGAAAATATCCCAAGGAAATTAGATCTGAGACACAAATAGACATCTGTATGCCTATGTTCCTAGCAGCATTATTCACATCGAGAACATAGAAATAACCCAAATGTCCATCAATTAACAAATGGATTGAGAATTTGTGGTATAGTTACACAATGGAATACTTTGCAGCATTAAGGAACAATGATTTCATAAAATAATATTCAACCTGGGAGAGGCTAGAGAGCATAATATTGAATGAAATATCTCGGTCACTTAAGGACAAATATTGCATATGGCCACTACTGTGAAAACATGATAATTGAGTGAGATGTGTATAAATGTTCAAACGGGGAAGGAGGTTTGCTTTTATTGTTGTAATGTGCCATCAAGTTGCTTGCGACTCATAGTGACCCTATGTAACAGCCCTGAACATTGCTCTACCTTGTGCCAACCTCATCATCTCTGACACTACTACCTTCATTATCCCAGCCACTGAATCAATCCATCTTATCAAGTGTCTTCCTCTCTTGTCTACCCTTCTTAGCATGATGTCCTTCTCCAAGGACTGGTCCCTCCTTACAACATGCCTGAAGTATGTCAGACAGAGCTTCAGAATCCTTGCCTTCAAAGAGCAGCCTGGGTTCACCCTTTGTAGGATGAATCTATTTGTTCTCCTGGCAGTCCATAGGGGAGAGTAAGGGGGGGGGGCAGGGGAATGGAGAAAATTCACTGGGAGAGCAGAAAATATTGGGTGGGTGGGTGAGGGAGTAATGGAAAGCTTCAATGAGGACTTGAAAAGATGAGGTGATTATAAATATAGATCAATGGTAGTTAATTACATAAAATGCAAAGTATATCAATGAATATATAAAACACACAGTCCATATACAAAACACAATGGTTATGAATGACACTGCAAACCAATAAAACATTTTTTAAAAAGAAAAAAATAATGTCACTAGAAATAATCAAAACAAACACTTTTATAATAGTCAACATGTGCCAGGGAACTCTGTTGAGACAGCACAATGATTGTTGCTCAGCTCATTCAAAGACTATGAGTCTCTGGTGTTTTGAATCCACCAGTGACTCTGAAGAAGAAAGATGAGCATTTCCTCCTGTGTGATTCACAGCCTTAGAAACCATCTTCAGAGTCAGCTATGAGCTGATTCGACCCCAGTGGCAACAGTTGGGTTATCGTATTGTGTTGTCATATGCCAAGCATGTCAGTTGGTCAGGTAACTCTTTTTCATGTTAATTGGCAGAGAATGATGAGCACATCCAGGGCTACATTTATTTGTTGAAACATGTTCAGTTGGTCTTCCATCAATTTCTGGGGCTTTGTATTTTGCCAGTGCCTTCATTACCACTGATTCTTGATTATATTCTGTCAAGGACCTCTCCAAAGTTCTAAAGAGCAAAAAACATCAGTTTAAAGACTCAGTTGCACTTGACCCAAGCCACAATCTTTTTAATTTCTTCCTATGCATTGGAAATCTGGACAATGAAGAAGGAAGACCAAAGAAGAAGCAATGCCTTTGTACTGTGGTATTGGAGAAGAGTAATGGATATCCCCTGGCTGCCAAATGTATAATCTGTTACTTGTTAAGTACAGCAAATAGTTCCTTAGAGGCAAGGATGGTGAAACTTTGTCTCTCTTCAGGCATATTCTCAGGAGGAACCAATCCTTAGAGAGAAATTTAACGCTGGGAAATGTGGAAAATGAGAGAAAGAGAGGAAGTTCCTCCACAAGATGTATGGACACAGTGACAACTATAATGCCCTTAACCATGACATGGATTAAAAGGATAGTGTAGGAGAGATCTGTTATTCACAGAATCACTATGAATATTACATGGTTTCTATAAATTTTTAAAGGTTGCTGTTTCCTCAATCACAAGTCTTTCTAGAATTCAGTAAAGGGATAAATTCTCCTTACAATCTCCTTTGTAGGGACTCTGTAACTAGTTTTCTCAACTGGCTAGTGCCTTTTTTCTACTTTCTGTGCTATAAAGAAGTCTTCTAATTTCCAGTAATTTTCTCTCTTATTCCTCTTTCCTTTAAACTTTTAGAGCTATGTTATTTTCTTGCTATCATTTTAAGAGAGAGGTTTTTAAAAGGAACAAGTTTTAAAAAGCTCATGCTCAAAACATTTTCTCTTTAAAAAAATCACTATACCAGATATCTTGAAAGTATTCTCTATCCTAAATATTTACTTAAATCCACGGGGCTCATCTATCAAAGTTAACAGAACGTGCGGTGCAATAGTACACTCTTCATTGTTCATTCACTCACTTATTAACTATCAGCCATTGATCTGCTATGCTTGCAAGGTTCTTGGGCTAGCAGGTCAAAACAAGACCCAGTCTCTGCTTATAAGAGGATTTTGTTGAGAGAGAATAAAGCAGGAGTCATGATCCCTCAGTGAGGGATTTTTTTATAGGATTCTTTAAAACATAAATATTTATCATCTTCTTAATGGTGATTCCTTTCCTGAGACTTAAAAATAATGCTTCCGAGAAGATACAGAAGTATGTCATCTCTTATGTCATGCACCATGTTTTTTCTCACTTATATTTTGAAAGCAAGATTTTGGTTACCCAGAAGTCAGGCACTTCTATAAAATGTGTCCCCTACTACTTTCACTTTCCACCAATTCATTTCAGGGACTAGAACGACTTGACGTGAAAATGAAGAAGACTAGGCAGTCAAGAGTTGAACAGCACTAAATGTTTCCTGGTGGTGGGCTTACACATCCACACCCACCCTCTTCGTAAGAGCCCTGCAGTGGGGAAACTGTCCCCAGACAAAAATGAAGATGAGTTAAGGATGTAAGGTGTTCCACAAAGCTCCAACAAGTCTGGTCCCCGCTCTCCTCATTCTGCAAACACATAGGTTTGAAGAGCTCCACCACATCTCTTGCTTTTATGCAGTATTGATTCATGGAAAACTATTAATGATTAACCCAAAGTTAAGCAATATAATCAGCGGTTGTTACTTTGTACTGGTAATCTATGCCTTAACCAGGTATATAAATGACGTACAGAGTGAATTTAAATCAGCAAGCAAAGGGTTGTTCTATTGAATGGAAAGTTACTCTTATAATTCATCCACATATGGGGATCCAGTTTATTCCAACCTTGAAACTCATCAATGAGACCAGAGGACCTGCTATTCTTGGAATCTCTGCTATGTCTCCTTGCCTCCAATTGGCTGTAAAGATGTTCTGTATGTATAAGTCACCTTGCAGCTGATGACGCAGGGCTTCCAAGGCTGGCTTAGCTCTGCATCTTTTATGGGTCAATTTCTATGTTTTGACATGAAGGAAGCTGTTTTCTGGTCCAGGTATGATAATCAGACAGCTTCATCAGAGGGCATTTGTGGGAAACTCATCTAAAGTTTAGGATTTTCCAGTAAGAGCACTATTGAGCAGATGAGTAGTGAGGCTAGCCGAAAGGTAGTGCCTCTTTGTGGGTGTGAATCCACCAGTGGCGTCCTGGGGGAAAGATGAGTAATCTCCTAATGTGAAATTTACAGCCTCTGAAAACCCACTGGAGGTCAAACGATTCAGTGTAACCTCAGTGGCAGTGACAAGTGTTATATCTCTCCATCTAGACACTGAAGCATCTCATCTCACCTAACTATCTGTTGTAACACAGTATGTTGTTGTTGTAATTGATTGCCTTTGAGTGGAGCGCGACTCATAATGACCATATGAACAAAGGGCCTGAAGCCCTTCTACAACTATAGATATTTATCAGAGTTTCCAGAGGCATGTTGTTTAGGAAGTGGATGCCACTCCTGCTTCCAAACCTGTCATAGTATGTCATTGTTGTTATGTGCCCTTGAGTCTCCTGCAATGTATAGCAATCCCATGTACAGCAGGTCTGATCCCTGCCCTGTCTTAAGCCAGTCTCACTAATTCTGACACAAAAACCCCCATTGCCCCAGTTACTGTATCAATCCATCTCATCCGGGGTCCACCCTAAGGAGCATGATTTCTTTCTCCAAGGACCGACCTCTCTACACACATTAAGTATAGACTGTTGTTCGGTGCCTTCCAGTCAACTAAGACTCATAACAACCCTATGAACAATAGATCTGAAATCTCTATCCTGCACCATCCTCAACATCTCTGATATGCTCAAGTCCATTGTAACAGTCATGTGTCGATCTAGCTAGTCTTCGTCTCGTTCTCCATCTGATCCTTCACCTTTCCAGCAGAGATGTCTTCTGCCAACACTTACCCTTCCTGACAACATTCCTGAAGGATGTGAGACAAAGTTGCCTCATCCTTTGCTCTAAGTAGCACCCTGGCTGCACTTCCTCAAAGACCAATTTGTTTGTTCTTTCGGCAGTCCGTGGAATATTGAGTACCCTTGTCCAACTCCACAGTTCAAAGGCAGCAATTTTTCTTCTGTCATCCTTACTCATTGTCTAACCTTTAGAAGCATCTCACTGTTAAATACAGTAGACACAGTTATAATATATGTATTTTCTGTATTTGCTTGCTGTTGTTCTCTACCTGATTATCTGTGGAAGAAAGATGGATAATCTCCTCTCTTGCAATTATAGCCTCTGAAAACGTGTTGGAGGGTCAGATCTGAGTTTATTCTGATTTGATGGTATATAACAACAACATGCAAGTACAGAATATGCATATATTATAGATGTACCTACTTTATTTAATAATAGACTATACTTGTTTGTTTAATTATTTTGAGGATAATGGAGTAAGAGCCATAGGTGATTCCTAAAAACCATATTGAATGACCCTATGAAATATGGCATGGTTGTCTTTTTGGAAGGTTTGATTACTTGCCTCACATGCTATGAAATCTTTCCTGAGACTCTCTTTCTCTCTCCTCCCATCCAATCTATGTCTGAACTTTCCTACAATTGTGTGTAAATCCAATAGGCAGGTGACCAAGATACATATCCATCCAGTCAGAGAATCTCACAAGTATAATATGTGGGTAGAACACAGAATTAGGAAAAATGTGCAATCATTATAAGGACAATGGATCTGGAAGGAATTCAATCTCCCCAGATTTCTGTTCTTCATTGGTAAATGAAAATGCAAACTCACTATCATCGAGTCTCTTCCAACTGGCAGTAACCTTCCATTGGGTTTTGAAGGCTGTAAATCACAGCAGGAAGAGACTGCCTAGTTTTCTTCTACAGAGGAGGTGGATTTGAAACATGGAAGACCTACTATCTTTAGTTAGCACTGCAGCTCACTGCTGACCTTCTGTCACTAATCACTACTGACATCTCCAGAGTCCTTTTCAAGGACTAAATAGAAATAATATCAGCTCTTCATACTATAGTGTTTACTTGTAGGAATTGTGGGAGGATGTCAAATGTGTCATCCAGGAAGAGTGCAAATGGTCATTACAAAGATAGAAGAGAAAGAAAAAAGACCAAAATGGATGTCTGAAGAAACTCTGAAGATTGCACTGGAGTGCAGAGAAGCCAAAGCACAATGAAGAATTCAAGATACTAAAGAGCTAAACAGAAGATTCCAAAAGGCAGCAGGGGATGACAAAGCAAAATATTACAATGAAATGTGCAAGGAGCTAGAGTCAGAAAATCAAAAGGGCCAAACCCATTTAGCATTTCCTAAGCTCAAGGAACTGAGGAACAAATCCGAACTTGGAGTTTCTATAATCAAGGATGCTTTAGGAACAATATTAAACGATCTAGGAAGTATTAAAAGAAGATGGAAAGAACACACTGAGTCACTATGTCGAAAGGAATTGGCAGACACAGAAGCATTTAATGAAACAACATATGAGAAAGAGCCTATGGTGATGAAGGAAGAAATTCCAGCTGCTTTGAAGAAAATAGCAAAAAA
>NW_006399849.1:6877864-6905455 GCF_000299155.1 Elephantulus edwardii | reverse complement strand
TGTGGCTGACTCTGAGAAGAATGGGAATCCCAGAACACTTGATCGTGCTAATGCGAAACCTATACTTGGACCAAGAGGCAGTCATCAGAACAGAGCAGGGTAACACTGCATGGTTCAAGATTGGGAAAGGTATACGCTAGGGATGTGTCCTATCTCCATACCTTCTCAACCTGTATGCAGAACAGATTATCTGAGAGGCTGGGCTCTATGAGGAGAAGTGTGGCATCAGGTTTGGTGGAAGATCTATCAACAATCTGCATTATGCAGATGACACAACCCTGCTTGCTGAAACTGAGGAGGACCTCATACACTTGCTGCTAAGGGTCAAGGACTGCAGCCTTCAGTATGGATTGAGGCTCAATGTCAAGAAGACAAAGATTCTCACCACTGGACCAACTGGCAGCATCAGGATGAGTGGGGAAGAGATTGAGATTGTTAACAACTTTAGTTTGCTTGGCTCCATGGTCAACACTCTTGGCACCAGCAGCCAGGAAATAAAAAAAATGTATTGTGATGGGCAAGTGTGCTCTTAGGGACCTCTCCAAAGTACTAAAGAGCAATGGTGTAACTCTGGAGACTAAGGTGCGTCTGATACAGGCTATGATCTTTGCAATTACTTGTTATGCATCAGAGAGTTGGACAATGACTAGGGAGGATGGAAGGAGAATTGATGCCTTTGAGCTGTGGTTCTGGAGAAGAGTATTAAATATACCATGGACTGCCAAGAAAACTAAGAGATTCATCCTGGAGAGGGTTAAACCAGGCTGCTCCTTGGTGGAAAGGATTCTGGGGCTTCATCTGACATACTTTGGACATGTTGTAAGGAGGGACAGGTCCTTGGAGAGGAACATCATGCTTGGGATGGTAGAGGAACAGTGCAGGCAGGGAAGACCCTCTATGAGGTGGATTGATTCAGTGACTGGGGTAATTGGGATGGGTGTGCCAGAGGCAGTGCGAATGGCATAGGATAGAGAGGGGTTTAGGGCTGTTGTACATAGGGTCGCTATGAGTCACAAGCGACTCAATGGCACATAACAACAATAACAACAACATCTGACATACTTTGAATATGTTGAAAGGAGAGACCATTCCTTGGAGAGAGACATCATGCTTGGAACGGTGGAGGGATTTCCAGCGCAGAAGGGGAAGACCCTTGATGGGATGGATTGATTCAGTGACTGGGGCAATGGGGGTAGGTGTGTCAGAGACAGTGAGATTGGCACAGGACAGAGCAGGGATTAGGGCTGTTGTACATAGGGTCGCTATGAGTCACAGGCGACTCAACAGCACCTAACAACAACAACAACCACAATGTATGGAAAGGGGCTTAAAATGGGTCTCTTAATGTCAATAAATATATACATATATATGCTTATTTAAGCACATTAATTTCTATTAAGTCAAATAGAGATATTTATAGCCTAGTTTGTAAACAAAAATATTTCTACAGTAATCAAAATAAAAATGAAGTGTGATAGTGGGCATAGATCAATGGTGATTCATTTTATAAAACACAGTGTACAGGAATAATCGTATTAAACACAATGTGAATGAATGAATGAATGTGTAAGATGCAATGCATATGACTGAAGTACAATTTATTATACTAATTTGTATGAAAAAGATAAAATTTTTTAAAATAAAAAATAAATGGTAAAGATATAAATAATATAAATGAATACGAATACGAATACAAATACAAATATACATATACATATACATATACATATACATATACATATACATATATATCCACAAACACTAATGATTACTTGCCCTATTATTGCAGGGACAATATCAGATCTTATCTCTTCTATTAGTGTAGTCACTGAATCCTCAAAGGACACAAGCCCATGCATGATTCTCATTATTCAAAATGATCCTCCAAGCTAGTCTTTCTCACTGTAATTGCACAGGTAAAGAGCAGATGGTTTAGTTAGTAAGTGGAATTTAAACCAGATCCACAGAGGTTCAAAGCCTGAGCTCCTTTTGTTAGGCCACCCAATTCTGCTTTTGCAACGATGCTGGCAGTGTGCTTGATGATCTTGACAAAGGGTTGACTCTGGGTGGGCAGAGGGGAGAGTAGGGACAACTGAGTAGGGACATATGATAGCAGTCAAGGTTAAGAGATGGAACCACAGAATGCATATTTGAAATAACAATAAACCAATTTATCTGGAGCAGGGGCTCTATGTAAGCAAGAAGCAAAAGGTAGGGCCAGAAAATTAGATTGAAGTTGATTGTGGAGGCCTTGATGTCATTCACTAGCTCACTTTAAAAATGTGAAATTATTGAGGATACACTATGCTTCATTCTGAAGATACCAAGAGAGAAAGGAACAGAAGCTGTAGCCCTTGGCCTTGCGCAGGGAGGATCCATTTGAACCAGTGCATGGCAGAAGTACTCTCAGGCTGTGGTTCATTTGTATGGAGGATGCCAGCAGCCCAGGGAAGAGGACTGTCATTTGTACCTTGCATAGAAAGTCATCATGAGAGGCTTCGTAGAGGATATGATTTCATTCTGTAATTAAATGAGCAGCAAAGAAAAGACTTGAGCACAGATGTTGTTTTAAAATATCATTCACAGAAGCTAATTCAACGGTAGCAT
Organism: Elephantulus edwardii; assembly: GCF_000299155.1. Classification (NCBI taxonomy): domain Eukaryota; kingdom Metazoa; phylum Chordata; class Mammalia; order Macroscelidea; family Macroscelididae; genus Elephantulus; species Elephantulus edwardii. The sequence goes on along the minus strand of NW_006399849.1, from coordinate 6,902,848 downwards.
AACAGCACACACAAAGCACAGTGACTCTTAGAGACTCATGCCAAGGGCTTCCAAAATAGTGGTCATTGTACCTACCTAAGCAAGAGGAGAGGGCAGAAATGATGGACATGCAAAGCGGGGAGTGGGGGGTGTTTAAACTACCACAAAGGAAAACAACTTCAAAAAGACTTGACAGCTGACCATTGGGGTGAAAGACAGGGGATTCAGGAACAACTCTCAGGACCTGTCTTTAGCTGAATGGAAAGAAATAACATTGTCCTGATGAGAAGAATATGAGCTCTCTTCAAGAGCTCAAGAAATATCCAGAAAGAAAAGGGGTCGCAGTTTAGGCCGACAGACAGAGATCCAGAGCGGGAAGTGCTTGATTTCTGCCCTTTGTTCAGTACCCATCTGCTTATGTATCATCCAAAACATAAGGAGTCTGCCATTGATGGACATTCAGAGCTGGTAATGATAATAAGAGTCATATGTGATGTCAATCAAATCACCATAATAATCAACATGAACATTTGTGGAGGCCTGGTTTTGTACTCAGCACTCTGCTAAGTATTTTACAGAGGTACACATTCCTTTAATGCTCTGTTTTACATCACAGGAGAGGAAACGAAGGCACAGGCAGCAGAAGCCACTTGGCCCAAGATGACATAGTAAATGAACAGCAGAACTTGAGTTCAAACACAGGCTATGCATTCATTGCTGATTTGGCAACAATTAGCTGATGAGGCTGAAGGGCATTTGAAAGATTGCTTAGAAGACTGAAGACATGGATTTTGAGACTCATTTCTTGATTGTGAAATGGTCACTATAACTCTGGTGTCTTAGTGGTAAGAATCTGTGCTGCAATCCTGAAGGCACACAGTTTGAATCAGCTGCTCCACAGAAGAAGGATGGGCAATCTCCTCCCAACTGCCTCTGAAAACCCACCGGAGTGTCAGCAAGGGGTCGTTTCCAATGGAATACAACATGAGAGTCATAGTTAATTCAATGCACCAAAGAATAACTAAAGCTTAAATTGAAGAAGTGATTCTCCAGTTACTTTTAAGTATATTTGCAACAACCTAGGGAAGTAAGTTTGTATTTTCAGCTGCTAAGTTCATGAAATGAAAATAAGGACTAAATATGAGAAACAAGATCCTATCACCTAAATGATACGCTGGAAGTCTAAAACACATGTAAGATTTCAAAGACTTAGAGTGAAGAAAAATTGTTAAAGATCTCATTGGTGATTCAAATGCTGAGCAGAAGCTGAAATGATAATATTGTTAAATACTAAGCCCTCTACTATTGAGTCACTTTAATATCTGACAAACTTTTACTGAGTTTTAGGCTGTATGCGTAGTGGGAGAAGACTGTGTGATCTATCTCCCACAAGTGGCTGGTGGATTGAACTGTGACTTTTGGTCTTAAACACTGTTCTTATGTGGCGTCAAGTCACCTGTGACCCATACAACCCTATGTGTACTAGCTCTGGAGCCTGTCCTAACCTAAGCCAGTCTCACTGATTCTGACTCACCTAATTGCATTTCCTCAGTTACTGTATCAATTAATCTTATCTGGGGTATTCCTCTCCTGTGTCATCCCTCCACCTGTCTGAGCCTGACATCCTTCCCCAAGGACTGGTTCCTCTTGGCCATGTGCTGAAAATACAAGAGACGAAGCTTCAAAATCCTTGCAACTTGGCTTCACCCTCTCCAGGGTAGACTTGTTTGTTCTCCTGGCAGCCCACAGTATATTCAATACTCTTCTCCAGCACCACAGCTCAAAGACATAGATCCTTCTTTTATCATCTTTATTGTCCAGCTCTCTGATGCACAGCAAGTAATTGTGAAAATCAAGGCCTGGATCAGGTGCACCTTAGTCTCTGGACTGATATCGCTGCTTTTCAGTACTCTAGAGATGTCCCTGACAGCAGATTTTTCCCGGTGGAAAATCTTCTGATTTGTCTTCTGATTTCCTGACTGCTTGTGCCAAGAGAGTTGATTGTGGAGCTGAGCAACTTGTAATTGTTAACAACCATCTGTCATGAACTTCTTATTTTAAACTAATGGATTAAAGAATAGTATAATGTTGTAGTTGTGGCCCTCAGCCAGGTTCAAATTGTCTTCCTGTCAAACATTCTTCTAGGTGGTATAGTACTGGTCTGTGCGTTGCTGTACAGAGGTAACTCGTGGTTGCTGTGATGCTGAAGCCTGTGACAGTGATGTGCCAAACGTGGTGGGTCACTATGAGTCGTCTACGACTCGATGGCATTAAACAACAACAACAAACGACAGTTTGGTTTTTTCAGTTTTTTTTTTTAAGTTGTTTCTTGTAGCTACCAGAAAATGCACCAGAAAGTTGGATAACGACTAGGGATGATAGAAGGAAAATTAATGCTTTTGAGCTGTGGTGTTGGAGAAGATTGTTGAATCTACTATGGACTGCTAAGAGAATGAACAGGTTCATCCTTGAGAGGGTTAAACAATGCTGCTCCTTAGAGCAAGGATTCCGAAGCTTTGTCCAACCTATTTTGGACATGTTGCAAGGCAGGATCAGTCCTTAGAAAGGGACGTCATGCTTGGGAGGGTGGAGGGACAGCATATAAGAGAAAGACCCTCAGTGAGTTGGACGGATTCCGTGACTGGGGTACTGAGGGGAGATGTGTTAGAGACAATAAGACTGGCACAGGATAGAGAAGGAGTTAGGGCTGTTATATTTAGGGTCGCTATGAGTCACAAGTGACTTGATGGCACATAACGACAACCACCAGAAAATTAAAATTTATGTTTGTTAAGCATATATTTCTATTGGGCAGAACTAGTCTAAATACATAAATGAGAGGAAAACTACATATAAGATGAATGACAAAGTTAATGGAACTGATCGCTTCCTGTTCTCATTTTAGACACCTGTGTGGATAATACTAATATTTAGAATGGGCATCCCAGAACAGACAATTGTGTTCATGCAACACATAGACCAAGAAGCACTTTTCAAAACTGAACAAGGGAACATTAAATAACATCAAAAAAGCACTTACAGAAGAAAATAAAAGCCTTTAATGTGGATTATATTTCAACATCAAGAAACAAAAATTCTCACCACAGGATCAATAGGCAACATCTGGATAGATGAGGAAAGGTTGGATTTGCCAAGAATTTCATTTTACTTGATTCCACAATCAGTATCTCTGGTACCAATAATAAGAAATCAAGATGGGTTGAATTGGGAAAATCAGGGAAAAATAACTCAAACTACACTTTCCTGTTTTTGTTTTTGTTTTTTTATCTCTTCACACTTCAAGGAGAATTCTCTTGTTCACAGACAGAGGTTTTCTGTCTTTCATTTACATTCTGTGTTCTCACGCCAGTCTCTGTTATATACCATGAATGGACTACAACTCAGAGTGACCCTATAAACAGTGGCTCTGAGCCTTGCCCTATCCTGAGACAATCTCTGTTTCTGACACACTTAATCCCTTTGCCACTGTCACGTTAATCCATTTCACCTAGGGTCTTCCTCTCTTGTCCTGAATCTCCACCCTTTCAAGTATAATAACCTTCTCTGAGGACTGGTTCCATCTGGCAACATGTCCATAGTATGTGAGAAAGAGTTTCAAAATCCTTGCTCCAAGGAACAGCTTGGTTTCACCCTCTCCAGGACAGACTGTGTGTGTGTGTGTGTGTGTGTGTGTGTAGGTTTAAATATATGTTTTACTTTCTACTGGGTTATTTACTAAGTTTGTAGATACTGATTTTCACACCGGTCTTTCCCTTTTCCTTTCCCCACCTCACCCTCCACTCATCAAATCGTGCAACCTTATGATTAACATACTAACTCCCCACCCCATGCCCATTCTCAACTTTCTGCTCCCTCCTCCTTGTATCCTTATACACATTCAACAACAATGGTCTTATACAGTATTTGTCCTTATGGAACTGAATTAGTTAACTTAGCATAATGCTCTCCAGTCCCTCCCAAGTTAAGTAATGATTTACAAAATCATTGCTCTTGCATGCTGTGTAGTATTCCATTATGTGAACGTACTATAATTTCTCAATCCATTCAATTGTGGTTGGACATTTGGGCTATTTCCATTTTCTTGTGATGGTGAATAACACTGCTATAAGTATTCGTTTGTGCTTCAGTCCTCCTTTTCTCAGGGTATATTCCAAGCACTGGAAGACCTGGGGCATATAGAATTTCTTTGTTCAGCTTTCTGAGGAAACATCACACTGCCTTCCAGAGTGGTTGTACCATTTTACAATCCCATCAACAGTGGATAAGAGTTCCTATCTCTCCACATCCTCTCCAACGCTTATTGCCTACTGCCCTGTTAAACTTTGCCACTGCTACTGAGGTTAGATGGTATCTCATTGTGGTTTTGATTTACATCTCTCACCTTGCCAGTGATTCTGAGCACTTCTTCATATGTCTGTTGGCCATCCAAATATCTTCCTCCATGAAAATTCTTTCCATGCCTTTTGCCCATTTTGTAATTGTGCTATCAGTCTTTCTTGTGGAGGCCTGGCAGGATTCTGTAAACTTTTGATAAGATCCTTGTCTGAAATGGTATTGTCAAATGTTTGTTCTCAGTAGGTTTTCTTTTCACTCTGTTGGAAAATGTTTTTGATGTGTACATCTTTAGAAAGTCCCATTCATCAATTTCATCATCTCATTTCTAGCTGTAGTTGACGGTCTTTTTATGGCATAGATTAGGCCAGCTAAGCTTGATCCCGGTTTGTCTCTGATGAACTTTATGGTTCTGGGCTTTGCTCTCAGGTCTCTGATGCACCTTGAGTTGATATTTGAGTATGGTGTGAGATATGGATCCTGTTTCAGCTTTCTGTAGGTAGGAGGAGGACAGACTTGTTTGGTTTCTTGGTAATCCACAATATGGTCCACACTCTAATCCAGCAACATAACTCAAAGGTATTGATTCTTCTTCTGTCATCCTTATTCGTGGTCCAGCTCTCAGATATACAGCATGTGAATGAAAAATCAAGGCCTGGAAGAGGCACACTTTAATCTCTAGACTGACATCATTGCTCTGGAGAGGTCCTTCACAGCAAATTTTCTCAATGCAACTTACTTGTCTTTTGATTTCCTGACTACTGATGCCAGGAATGCTGTGGATCTGAGCAAGACAAAATCATAAACAACCTGATCTTTCCTCCATCTATCATGATACTGCCTACTGGCTCAATGGTGATGATCTTTGTTTTCTTGATATTGATATGTAATTCATATGGAAAGCCATAGTCTTTGCATTTCTGCAGCAAACACTTCAAGTGTTGAATTTTCCAACTAGGATTTACTTTATTAGAGAATCCATGGGAGGGACTAAAAGGAGTGTCTGAGTGTTTCCATGAGAAAATAATAACCAGTAGTTAATCTGTTGTTAATTGTTGTTGCTATTAGGTCATGGTGACTTGACTCTCAACCCAGAGTGACAAAATGTGACACTGCAGTATGGCCTCATGGAGTTATTTGCAAGGAAAAAAAATTATCGCTTTTTTCTTCCCAAAAAATTCTTGGTGGGCTTGAACCTCTAGACTTTTAAGTGGCAAATGAAAACTTATATTTCACCTAGACATCCTATAGTGAGCTGTTGGCCTGGAAGCCTCTTGTTTAGAGCCAGTCAGGGCTTGGTACATGGGCCTGGGCATTTAAAAGTTGGCTGGGCCCTCTGGAATTTGGCCTTCAGGCCTGATGTGTTAATTGTGTTTGGTATGAACATTCTTCTAAGTGATACAGCACTGGTCTGTCAATTTGCTGTCCTATGGTAACTTGGGGTGGCTATGATACTGAATGTTGTGCCACTGTTATGTCACATACCATAATGGCTACTCATGGTGGGCAGTGCTTGGTGGAGCTTGCAGATTGAGACAGACTTGGAAGCGGGAGTGGCATCAACTTCCTAAACAACATGCCTCTGGAAATTCTATCAACTTAGAGAAATGACAATAGTTATAGAACAGGTGCAGCTCTTTTGCTCATAGAGTTGCCCTGAGTAGTGCTTAACTCAATGGTACATAACAACAACAACAACAATAGACATCCTAAATCTTGAATTTCTCTATTATACTTGAGGCAAACTTGTTGCTTATTTTAAAATTAACAGTTGCCAATAATGCTGATGTTTGCTCTATAAAAGTAATATGAGCAATAAATGAAAGGATATTATGGTGCTGTTGAGTTGACTAAGACTTATAGCAATGCTATGAACAGATTAAAATCTTGAACACTTATATTTATTTGCAATTTAAGAAGAGCAAGGCTTTTATAATAAAATGTGCAAAGGACTAGAGTCAAAGAAGAAAAAATAAAGGAATAACTTGGTTGGCATTTCTCAAGCTGAAAGAACTGAAAAAGAAATTCAAGCCTCACACTGCAATACTGAAAGATCCTATGGGCAAAATCTTAAGTGATTAAGGAAGCATCAAAAGAAGATGAAAAGAACACACAGAATCACTGTCCACAAAGAGTTAGTTGGCACTGAAAAATCTGAGGAAGAAAAATGAAGTTGAAGCTGTATCAAAGGCACCGGCAAAAAGAAATAAAGCCCTAGGAATTGATGGATTCCAACTGACATGTTTCAATTAACAGCTGCAACCCTGAATGTGTTCAGCAGTCTATGCCAGGAAATTTGGAGGAGAGCTGCCTGGTTGAGTGAAAGAAATTCGTTATTTGTTCCAAATCCCTAGAAAGGTGACCCAACACATTTGGAAATTTTTGAATAATATCATTAATATCACGTGTAAGCAAAACATTGCTGAAGAGCATTAAAAATGGCTAGAACAATACATTGAAAAGGAACTGCCAAAAGTTCAAGTGGGGTTCAGAAAAGGCCAAAGCACTAGGGATATCATTACTGATGTCAGATGGATCCTGACTAAAAGCAAATTCCAGAAGAATATATATTTGTGTTTTACTGATTACAAAAAGGCATTTGACTCTGTGGATTATAACAAATTATGGCTAAAATTGAGAAGAATGGGAATTCCAGAACATTTAATTCTGCTCTTTAGCAGACTAAATCAAGAAACTATTGGCTGAACGGAGCAAAGGAATACTGTATGGGTCAAAATCAGGATGTGAGTCAGAGATATAGACTTTCTCCTTATCTATTCAAACTGCACACTGAGCAAATAATTTGTGAAGCTAGATTCTATGAAGAGGAACATGACATCAGGGTCAGAGAAAGACTTAGCGACAACCTGCATTATACAGATGACACAACTTTGCTTCCTGAAAGTGAGGAGAACTTAAAACTCTTTCTACAGAAGATCAAGAATTATAGCCTTCAATATGCAATACATCTCAACATCAAGAAAACAAAAATCCTCACTATGGGGCCAGCAGTCAACATCATGATAAACAGAGAAAAGATTAAAGCTGATAATGATATAATTTTGCTTGAATTGACAATCAACACTCTTGGTACCAGCAGTCAGGAAATATGGAGACATATTTCAATGGGCAAGTCCACTGTCAAAGACCTCTCCAAAATACTTAAGAGCAATGATATTAATTGGAAGACAAGGTGTACCTGATTCTGGTCATGTTCTTCTCAATCACCTGTTACACATCACAGAGATGGACAATGAATAAAGATGACAGAAAAATTAATGTCTTTGAGCTGTGGTGCTGGAGAAGGCTACTTGAATATCCCATTGACTACCAAAAGAACAAACAGATATGTCTTAGAGAAAGTGTACCTAGAGTGTTCCTTTGAGGCAAAGATGAAGCTTTGTATCTCATACCCTGTTGCCACATACGTGTTGCAACATACATGTTGCTAGGAAAGGTTATTCTTTGGAAAGGGACATTATACTTGGAAAGATAGAGGGTTACAGAAGTAGAAAAATACCCTCAAGGAAAAGTATTGACACACTGCAACAATTGGTTCAAATATGTCAGAGATGGCGAGGATGGTATAGGATAGATCAGGGTTCAGGTCTGTTGTTCATAGGGTCGCTTTAAGTTATAGTCAGTTTCATGGTATCCAACAACAACATAATGTGCCAGTTATCTTGAAACACTTACTATCTGTCCATACAGTGATTCAGATAATTAGAATTACAGTTAAATGCCATTACAATGACCTCTGAGAAAACTAAAGGTATATATTTATATTACATTTGTCTTAAGTATTTGAACATTCAAATAGTTGTCTAACTTCCAGATACCTCTGTTGCACTCTCAATACAGCATAATGCAAGACTAAGCTGCTCTGGCTTACTTCTCGTTTCATTTAGTATTAGTATATTGAGTATTGGCTATACATATATTGTAACAGCCCTCTATAAAGGAGATTTCAGCAATAAATTCTCCATAGACTTATTAACAAATTCTCTGTGGTATGTATCATATTAAAAGTATAATGGAATACCAAACAGCATCATCTATAGATGATAGCAATGAGTTCCTCAACTGTGACACAAACATAAATTTCCCTGGCTAAAAGAAATCTTGGGGGGAAAAGATAAACAAATCCATTAGGGAGGGTATTAAATGCATTTGAAACAGTCTTAATAAAATGGCCAGGCTCTTGGGAAAATAATAAATCTAACTACTACTGATAAAATGGTTTTCAAAACTATTAAGCTGGAATAACACAAAAATACCCACATCTGGCCAAATAAGACAACTATGTCCCTATTGAATTTCCAGTAAGAAATGTTCGGTTACACAAAAAAACCCCAGAATCTTTTATTTTACAAACAACAAAATAAAAAGGGGCAGAAAACTCAATTTCATTTGTATGGCCATGAGCATAGTTATTTTCAATAACTGGGAATGGCACATTACTTTTTGTTGATTTCACTTCTGTTTTCTACTAGAATCTAGAATTATGTAATTTATTGGCTCCCTAGCCACAAAATCCATTTGTATTGGTTTCTGGTGATTATAAGACCTTAGCATCTTCATTTAATATTTACTACAGAAAATGTAGTAATAATAGGTAAGTGTTTGATAAATTATATCTTGGTGTTAATACTTAGGTTTTGTAAAGTGTTGTTTAATTATCAAGATTCCAAATCAGAGTGTTAATGTCAGCAATAAAAAGATTAGGAAGAAATTCTGAATAGTTTGGTTAGGGGGGTGTGTGTGTGTTTTAGTGAGAGAGAGGGAGAGAGAAAGAGAGAGAGAGAGAGAGACAGAGAGACAGAGAGAGAGAATTATTTATCTTCTGTTCAAACTGTATTCAGAGATCCACCCCTCCTCCCCTCACTATTCCATGCAGGTGAAAGTAAAATTCTGAACTGGAAACAAATAACAAATGAATGGGGAAAAAAATTACAACCTTAACTATATTAGGCTAAGATTTTCACAATTACTTGCTATGCATCAGAGAGCTGGACAATGGCAAAGGATGATAAAAGTAGAATTGGTGCCTTTGAATTGTGGTGCTGGAGAAAAGTATTGAACGTGCCATGAAATGCCAAGAGAACAAACAAGTGTGTCCTGGAGAAGATGAAACCAGGTTGCTCATTAGAAGTGAGGATTTTGAAGCTCCATCTCACAAATGCTGAGCGTATTTGCAGGAGGAACAAGTCTTTGGAGAAACACATCATGCTGAGAAGTGTAGAGGGGCAGTACAGACAAGAAAGATGGGATGAATCGACATAGTGACTGCGGCAATATGGGCAAATGTGTCAGAGACGGTGAGACTGGCTCAGGATAGGTCAGAGTTCAGAGCTATTGTGTATAAGGTCACTAAGAGTTACAGGAGACTTAACAGCTCACACCAACAACAGCTCTTAATTAAAAGTCTAACCTACAAATGTAAAGGTTTCTCAGGATTTTTACACGGCCATCTTCTTCCACATCTTGAACTCTGATCTCTTTGATATTTCTGTCTGCATATTTGCATCTTTTCCTCCTATCAGAGTCTCAGTTTGGCTACGCCTAAATTATTCTCTCCACTCTAGAACCTTCTTCCTCTCTTTTAATTCCCTGCTTGGCTGTTCCCAGTTAACTGTGCAATTCTTTTGTCAGAAATCCAAGATTCTCTGTAGTATCAAAGTATCATCATGGAAACAGCATCCTCTTTCTTTTCTTATGCCATTTTTCAGTCCTTGTCATTCTTTCTACCCCAATGAGTTTATCTATTTTATTATAGTTATCTTTTTTAAAAAGCCAAAAACCTTCACTTTTCCTCAAATAATTTGTAACCAGCCAGGAAAATACACTATAGGAATAATATAAAAATATACAAAAATAACATTGTAATCTGACAACTTGTATTAACTCTTGTGGTCCAGTGGATAAGTGACTGCTGCCAGCTCAAAGGCAGACGGCTTCACATCCACCAACTGCTCAGAGGGAGAAAGATGGACAATCTCTTCATGCACATTATAGAGTCTCTGAAAACCAGCTGTGAGTTTGTTTTGACTCAACACCATAATTGAGTTAATCGGAACTGTGTTAACCACTGTCAAATTATCTCTAAAGTTGTTGTTGTTGTGTACCACTGAGTCAGAACCAACCCATAGCTGACCCCCGGTGGGTTTCTGGAGGCAGTTAATGGCATGGGAGGAGATTGCCCATCCTTCTCCCATGAAGCGGTTGGTGAACTCGAACTGCATGCTTTTGGGATTGCAGTGCAGCTTCTTGCCACTAGGCCACCAGAGCTGCCTATCTCTGAAGTATATTTTAACTATAAAGCTCTCATAATACACTTCACTCTGCTAAAATTATGCCTTCATAGATGCTGCTGTTTTATTCTTTCTTAAACAAAGCCAAACTTCATTTGAGTAGCTTCAATAGCATACCTTGGATTAAAAAAAAATTCCTTAGTTTAGCTTGACAGCTAAATATTGTCTTATCCTTCCTTTCGTTTTATCTCCCACAATCTCTTCTCAAGTCCATTACGTTTGACCATACTTAGGAGTTCACACACCACCACCCACCACCTCCACTCCACCAAATGCTCCCTTGTTTTTGCACATTGATGTCTTTGTCAAGTTATTCTCCCATCCTTTCATGCCTTTCATCCTCAACGCTGCAAAATAAAATACAAGCTTCAGGACCCAGTGCTATTTTATCCACAAAAATAGTCTCTGCTACCCTGACTTGTAAATCAATTCCCATTTACCCTAGCTGCGAAAACATTTTATCTTTATCTCTATGGGACTCAACAAAATTTAGTCAGATAACTGAGACATGAGTCCCAGCCCAACTCTAGCATTTAACCAGCTTCATGGCCTTGAGCAATTAGCTGTGGTGAGGTTCTAAGCAACAGTTAAGCACTCAATTGCTAATTAAAAGGTTAGTGGTTTGAATCTACCCAGTGACTTTATAGCAGAAATAAAACAGAAGACCTCTCATAATGATTCCAGTCTTAGAGTTAAGTCTGGGAACTCTATGGTGCAGCTCTACTGTTAAATGGGATTGCTTGAGCAATAATCAGACCCAAAGGTAGCTAGTAACAAAAACCACTTGGCATGTGGGTTTGAATAGAATCCCCAAGTGACAAAAATGTTTTCACACTCAATGACTAGACAAAAGGTTATCAGTTCATCCTCAAAATCTGAAAAATAATAGTTTACACCCAGATAACATTATTCCAATGTTTGCCAAGGACAGAAAAGCAGGGATAAGGAAGAAAAACTTAATCGGTAATAAACACTAATTAAAATGGCTGAAAGGGAAGGCATTATAGAGTAAGCACATGTTTACACACTGTGAGTGTTGAAATTATTGTTATAAAACAAAATATGTAGAAATTATTGAAAAAAACACTCTAATGCTTTGTAGACATTCACTTAAGTTACAAAAAAAGTATATGGAAATCTTCTGAAGACCAGTGCTTCTAAAGGTAGAGTATCCTAACTGAGGGCATTAGAGATGAGGTGAGCTTCTAGATTAGTGGTGGAAAGGCCCCCGGATGCTGGTGAGCCTCCCCAAATATCCACTGAATGAAAATGTGCTTTGTAGTTATACCTGGATGTTAAAATTACTTTCAGCAGAAGTGATAGTCTGTGACAAAAATGTAATGAGTCAAGAACAGCACTGGGCTCATGCTTTACAACTCCAAAGTTCATGCCCAAACAAATACTAGTAATAAGTAAAATGTTTGGTAAATCAAAACTTTACAGGAGCATCTCAGAAGAAAAGCCTGGCAACCTGCTCCCCAAAAGTCACAGCCTTAGCAATTCTACAGTGCTTTTCCACTCTGCACACACTTAGTTATCACGGAGCAGAAGCAACACACACCTGCTATGAACATCATGGTCTCGAGTGAGACTTCTGAAGACTGTGGATTCCAGTTTTCCATATCAGTTGAAGTGCTGAGACCAAAGGAAACAATACATTCAAATCCACGTTTTAAAATACAAAGCTCTGTGTAACATGAGCTCATTCTCTGCCATGAGTTCCCTTGCTTTTACTATTTTTGCAGAGACTGTCTAGTCCAGAATCCAACTACTAACATGGTCTCTGAAAAGTGCGGCTCTAGAGGACAACTAAAGTCTCTCTGATGGCTTAGTGGTAAGGAGTTATACTACCAACACCAAAGTACAGAGTTTAAAACCACCACCTGCTCCATGGGCGAAAGATGGGAAATCATGTCTCATTCTGTGAACTGCTTCTAAATAACCCACAAAGGGGCAGGCTATGAGTCAGTTCCAATTCGATGGTACATAACAGCAACAACAGCATATGGCTATAATTACACTTTCTGTTTGAATTTTTTACTGAGCAGTTAGACTAGGATCTTGCTGAAGGCATGAAACTTGTCTTACACAATATTTAGTTCTTATTCAGTAGATGTTTGAGGAACACATGAAGGTATAACTGAATGAAGAAATTAATTAGATGTTTTCCTGATATCTAGATCTCTTGGAACAATAATATGTTACTATCTTTCTTTGAACAGTAGGTTCCATATGCGCTGCCAAGCTTGAACCAACTCATAACTGATCCTCTATAAATCACATGGGAGAAGACTACCAATCTGTCCCCCTAGAGCCATTAGTGCATTTAAACTGTGTACCTCTTGGCTGGCAGCGCGACTCCCTACCCACCAGGACACCAGGGCTCTATAAGGGCAGGCTTTTTGTGTGACCCATGTTTGCATCTACATAGACCAATGTGCACTTTATGGATTAAAAGTCTGTAAAATGTTGAATAGAAAAATATAATTGAGCTGGGTGACAAAATAGGAGGTTCCTGCATACAGAGCTTTTCTGCGTGACAGTTCTTCCCGGTGTGCATGCAATCTTAATGTCTGTTTAACTCTGCAAATGAGGCTAATTATATTTACCATCAACATTGCAGTTACTGTGCACATTGAATGAAATAATGTTTGCAAACATAGATACATCTTTTGATGGTTTTGTAAGGCACATTTCAGTGGAATCATAGCTTACTTGGGTTTAATTTCTAATATCAATCTCTCATGGAAAAAGAAGATAACACAGACAGGATATCACGGCAAATCCCTAAAATCACTCAAATGGAAGGGAAGGTATCCACGATATAGCAGGTCCTTAGAATATGGGGCTGACAAGAGAGTAACAGATTCACATCCCTTAACTCACACTTGGAGTCCATGATTGTAGCAAATGGTTAATGACTCAGCTAAGAATGAAAAGATTGGAAGTTCAGCATCATGCAAAGGCTCCTGGGGACAAAGTATTGCAACAATCTGCATCCAAAATAACCAGCCATTCTAAATGCTAGGACACACAGTTCTGCTCTGACATAGGTGAGTTCACCCTGTTGTTAAGTACCGTCAAGGCAGAAACGACCCAGAGCTGATCTGCCAGTGGGTTTTCAGAGGCATTGAATCACATGAGAGAATATTGCTCAGCTTTCTCCGATGAAACAGCTGGCGGATTTGAACTGCGTTCCTTTGCACTGGCGGTTTACAGTTCCTTACCAGTAAGCCACCAGAGCTCCCTGGGATCACAATGAGTCATAGTCAATTTGGCAGCAATTTGCTAATTGATTTCCATTATACTTCCTAGTAAATCCTAGGAAAGAAAGTGAAATCATCCTATTTGTAGTTGCTATTCTTTCTTCTCTCCCTCTCTCTACATGTTTGGCTTAATGTGTATTTGAATTTGCATTATTAAGTGCTCAGTTGGTGCAACTCTATTGATTTGACTTTTATAGATTCAGTTAAGGTCTTCTCAGTCACAGTGCATATAAAAACCTCTCTTTAGCCTGAAAGGATTAATGAGTCTGTGTAAACCTCATTATCTCCTTGTAACTTATCCCTAGTCTTTCCTATAATACCTTCAATTCTAATCTGGTTTGAGCTTTAATAATGGCCACTGATGTGTTTGTTGTTATGTGCCTTCGAGTCGCTTGCGACTCATAGCGACCCTATGTACAACAGTCCTAAACTCCGCTCTGTCCTGTGCCAATCGCACTGTCTCTGACACTCCCATCCCAATTATCCCAGTCACTGAATCAATCCACCTCATAGAGGGCCTTCCTCTCCTACGCTGTCCCTCCACCCTCCCAAGCATGATGTCTCTCTCTAAGGACCGGTCTCTCCTCACAACATGTCCAAAGTATGTTAGACGGAGCCTCAAAATCCTTGCCTCCAAAGAGCCACCCAGTTTAACCCTTTCCAGGACAAATCTGTTTGTTTTCCTAGCAGTCCATGGTATTCTCAATACTCTTCTCCAGCACCACAGCTCAAAGGCATCAATTCTCCTTCTATCCTCCTTGGTCATTGTCCAACTCTCCGATGCATAAGAAGTGATTGCAAAGACCATGGCCTGTATCAGACGCACCTTAGTCTCCAGAGAGACACCATTGCTCTTCAGTATTTTGGAGAGGTCCCTAACAGTAGACTTTCCCATGGCAATGCGCCTTTTAATTTCCTGGCTGCTGGTCCAAGAGGTGTAGGCTGACTTAAGTCTTCCCAATCTTTTTGGGGTGATTTTCAACATATCTGGAGTCATAGACATTCATAGTCATAGGTCTGGCATGTCCTGTTCACGAGCCTCCTTGTGCTGGATTCCTGGTACTATCATCTTTCAGAAGCAAATAACTTTTCCAATAGCATGAGAAGACTTTACTGGCAGAAAGAAATATCAGGGAGAAACAAAACCTTTTGCAAATAAAAATGGAAATGAGCTATATTGCTACCATAGTAGAAACCTTACTACAAGTAAAAGAAAAGGAAATTACATTGTGTTACTCTTGCTTTCATGGCCATTGAATTGCTGGCAACCAAGAGCGAGAAAGAAAATAGAAACTAAAAGAGAACAAGAAAGCTGCTGGTATTCATAACGTTCCTGTTATATACATGATTGATTGCCATGGTAACACTAGTACCATATGCCTTATCTTACATCTGATACTGGCATAGATTGTTCAGAAATAACAGTACAAACAAAAGCTCATATTTTCTTTCATGGAGGCAGAGAACATGAGGGCAATCACAGTTTTAAGAAAACTGAATACTCATCACTAGGTAATTTGTGGTTATTTAACAAACTTTGTGGCCATATTTGTTATTATTTTCAGGGATCATTGGAGTCAACCATACCTCAAAGTGACCCTAAAAACAACAGGTCTGAAACTTGCCCTACTCTGCACCATGCTTACCGTCTCTGATACGCTCACAGGTTGGGCATTTTCCTCCTTGTCTCTGGCCCTCCAGTTTTCTGGGCATAACGCCCTTATCCAAGGATTAGTACCTCCTGACAACATGTCCAAAGTATGTGAGACAAAGTTTATTCATTATTTCTGTCTCTAAAGAGCACTCTATTTGCACTTCCTCCAAGATTGACTTGTTTATTCTTTTGGCATCTCATGGGATATGCAGTATTCTTCTTGAACACCACAACTCAAAGGCATTGATTCTTTTGTTATTCTTAACCATTATCCAACTTTAAGAGATATACTAAGTAATTGAAAGACCATGGTTTGGATTAGTCTTTAAATTGACATTCTCACTCTTACATACTTTGGAGATACCCAAGACAATAGACTACCCCAACACAACTATCTTTTTAATTCTTGATTCTTTTTATGATAGGTGTTGATTGTGCATGCAAATAAAATTATATTCTTGATAATTTCAATCTTTTCTCCATCTATCATCATGTTGCCTATTGGTCTGGTGGTGAAGATTTTTGCTTTCTTGATGTTGGCATGCAATCCATATTAAGGGATGTAGTTTTTGGATCTTTGGCAGCAAGCATTTTAAGTTCTCTTCACTCTCAGAGAGCAACATTGTGTCATCTATTTAACACAAGTTGTTGATCACACACACACACACACACACACACACACACACACACACACGCATATTTGGTCCCATTCCCAGGAAAGGTGATCCAACAGTTATGTGTAAATTATTGAACCATATCATTAATATCACATGCAAGCAAAACGAAAACTGAAGATCATTAAAAAATTATTTTAATAGCATACAAAGAAATACATGAAGTTAAAGCTGAACTTAGAAGAGACCAACCATAGCACCAGCGATGTCACTGTTAATGTCAGATGGATCGTTGCTAAAAGAAAATAATACCAGAAGAATGTCTATTTGTGCTTCATTGACTCTGCAAAAGCATTTGACTGTATTAATTATAACAAATTATGGCTAAAATTGAGAAGAAGGGGAATCTCAGAGCACTTAATTGTGATCATGCAAAACCCACACCTACAGCAAACAGAATAGGGTAGCACTATATGGTTTCAGAGTTGTATCCTTTCTCCACACCGATGCTGAGCAAATTATTCAAGAAGCTAGACTGTATGAAAAAGAATGTGACCATGGGAAGATTTATCAGTAATACACGTTATGCAGACAACACAATCCTGCTTGCTGAAAGTGAGAATACAGCCTTCAATGGACGGATAGTATCTCAACATCATGAAAACAAAAATATCTTATCACTTGAGCACTAGGCAACATCATGATAGATGGAGAAAAGACTTAAACTGCTAGTAACTTCATCTTACTTGGATCCATAAGCAACACTCTCGGTATCAGCAGTCAGGAGATCAGAGAATGCATTGCACTGGGAAAGTCTGCCATCAAGGAGCTCCAAATTATTGATGAACAATGATGCCAGCTTGTGAACTAAGGTGTTCTTGTTCAGGTCATGTGTTTGGTTTGGTGTTTTTTCCCCCCAATCACTGGCTATGCATCTGAGAGCTGGATCATTAACACGTTGCCACACACTTTTTAAATTGACGCCCATGCTTAGAAACACATTTGCCGTCATTTGCGGCAACGTGTTAATAAAGATTATAGAAAAAGACTGAATGCCTTTGAACTGTGGTGCTGGAGAAGAAGAGTGAATATTCCATGTCTTGCAGAAGGTGAAGCCAAAGTATTCCTCCTAGGCAAGGGTGATAAAGCTTCATCTCACCTATTTCGATCAGGGCTATTCCTTGAGGGGTAGTACAATGCTTGGAAAGGGTTGGGTCAATGAAAGAGAGGAAGATCATCAACCAAAACTGTAGCAATGGGCCCTAGTGTGTCAGAGCTTGTGAGGATGGCCCAGGACAGGACAGGGATCAAATCTGTTGTTCATAGGGTCACTATGGTTCATACTTGGCTCAGCAGCACCTAACAACAACATGTATAAAATATAATTTAATTTATGATAATTTTCCTCAAATTTTGGTGCACTGAAAATCAGTAAACAGAAGTCACATGCTCTGAGTGAACTATCTCAGCCCTATAAGGATAAATACTGTATAAAACCATTAATGTAGAATGAGCATGAGCATCCAAGGGGGAGGGCAAGGGGGAATGGGGAACCTGAGGGGTGAGGAAGAGTGGTCGAGTTTAATCATGGGGCCACACACTTTGATGGGAGGGTTAGAGCAATAGGATGAAACTGGTGTGAGAAACAATGTATTTGAATTTTGTAAATAAACAAGTGTAATAAGAAAAAAGCCACATGCTTATGGGAACCACCATACATTATGATAGCTAACATATTTTGTGAGCTAGTTTACTGTTGGTTTCCACACTACATTAAACTGAAATTCTTAAGAAATCTTGGGAGAATTTTAATACTGTCATCATGTACACTAGGTAAGTTAACTTTTTTCCCTTACACAGTCATTGTTTAAGAAAAAAAATCACAAAGGTAGAATTTGTGTTTTTATAATTAAGTATTTCCATACCTGAAAGCTCAGCCTCAGTTGCCCTTCCTGTCATCTACACACGTTCTGTTGTACATAGGGTTTTCAGAGGCCTGCTATTTCAGAAGTGGATGACCAATCCTTCTTCCTAGTCTGCCTTAATCTGAATGTTCAGATTTAGGAGTACCTGACAGACAAGCAATTTATAGAACAGTGAATGATAAATCCCTCATTGTGGAGTTAGCCATTAGTTATAGTGTTGTCCCTGCCCTTGGCCCCTGTGTGTTGACCCACTTATTTCCCACCTCCACCCTCCACCAGGATACCCCTTCACTTCTACCGAATCCCTTCAGCATAACTGTAAAACTGAGACAGAGTAGTCCTTCTCCCAACAATTTTTGTATCATTGGTTAATATCATAGAAATGTAAATACCACAATACCAAGTTTACCACCCCACCACAAACTTAAAGACTGTGGGTGGACTATATAAAGTCCAGAGATGGGAAAATCATTGCAGAGGACTTCACAGTGCACATTAAAAGGCAGTGTTCAGAACTGCTGTTCACAGGGTTCCCATGAGTCATAGTCAAATCGATGGCCACTAAGAAAAATATTACTAAACTCAAGGAGTCCAGGTGGCACTGTGTATTAGTGCTCTATTGCTAAGCTAAAGGCTCACGGTTTGAATCCACCGGATGCTCATAGGGAGAAACATCATCAGTCTACTCTTCTAAAGGTCTCTAGCTCTTGCAATCTGATGGAAGGTCTCTATGAGCAATTGGCTAACTTTTATGGGTTTTTTTTCTTGTTTGTTTTATTATTAAACACATAGAGGAAGGAATTAACTCAGCAGGAGAAAAACCTGACAACATGCTCCAATGAAGATTACAGCTTAGAAAACCTGTGGGCTGGTCTGCTTAGTCACATGCATGAAAACTGACTCTATAACACACTAAACCAACAACAAAATACAAGGTAAAAAAAGAGTTGGTGATTTCTTGGAAGACTGGGCAAAGAAGACACAACGAGAGTGTTACTCAGCTTCTAATTTGGCTAACTGCATAATAATGAACTGGATTAGGGAATAAAAAGGAGAAACTGATTTTGGGAGTGAAATGATAAACTCAGCTTTGGCTGTCCTGATAAAATACCTAAGGGAACTCTGTCACCTAGTGAATAGAGAGTTGTACGGCCCAACCAGAGTGAGTGGCTCGAACCCGTCAGCTGTGCCACAGGACAAACGTGAGTACCACCGTCTCGTGAGATTTACTGCCTCTCAAAACCCACCGAGGCTCAGCAAGGAGTTGGTTACAACTCAATGACGAGTTGTTCTGGTTTGATAAAATTTTCAAGAAGCAATATAATGAGAGTTTAAAAGGAAGAATGGTCAGGATAGAAGTTGGAAGTTGCTGAAATGATTTTCAAAAAGGAAACACTCTTATTTACTATCTCGCTATTGCTAATTGGAAAGATAAGGACTTGTAGTGGCTTTGCGGTAAGGAGTTACCCTTCCAGCACAAAGACACATGGTTCAAATTCACCAGCTGCTCTGCTGAAGATGAGCAATTTCCTCCCATACAATTTGTTGTTGTTATTAAATACCATCGAGTTGAGTATGACTCATAGCAACTTTACAAACAACAGATCTGAACTTTTGACACATTCAGATGGACTCAAGCTTATTGCCTCAGACACCGTGTCAGTCCATCTTACTCATGTCATCCTCTTCTTCACTGACCCTCCACCTTTCCAAGCACGATGCCCCTTTCCAAGGAATATTTATTGTCTCTGAAACCCCATTAGAGGGTCAGCAATGAGTTGGTTCTGACTCAACCATACATAACGTCAGCGGTTGGAAACATAAATTTCACAAGAATTTAGTGAAATGCCCATTAAGATTCAGCCCCACAGGACAAAGCCTTACACATGCTGTGATTTAAAGCATGATTTTATCTTTGTGATTCTAGAATTGAAAGTGAAGGGAGACTCTTTGGCCAACAGACTCATAAATAAATGATCGTATTAGGGAGAACGGCTAAAAAGCAGACAATGGTGTCATAAGAATGCATAAATATACCTAACATAGTCTGATAATTTAGGGAATGTTTTCTTGTGGAGGATGCAGCTTGAATGATGAGTAATAACTTGTGCTATTGAACATGGCATGATGGAAGCCCGGAGCATATTTTGAAATTCAGAACACATTCCATCCTGTCTGAGAAACTGATTATCTCTCCCTTAGACATCTGCATTTTCCTTCTCCTCAACCCTCCTCTCATCAATGTACTTCTCTTTATTATCACTGCAAAAGAACCTTTTAGGCGGAACAACTTCTTTATAAACAGCAGCCACAACAACAAACCAAAACAACTGCCATGGAGCCAGTTCTGTCTCATGGTGATTGCAAGTGATAACTATGTAAGAAAAACTCCCCCACAATACTTGGTACCACAGAGCTGACCCAAAGTCAGTGCACTTATTTCTAAAGCTGTCAGCAAATTGACAGATTATCCATCTGCCTTATCTATAAACTTTCAGTTGTAACACATGTATGCATATACAATCAGTTTGTATAGGAAGTAGCATTCTAATCCTGGAGGGCTTTGTCAAATTCTACTTCACAGATTACATATTACAGAAAGGGGGAAAAAAAGCAGAAAGGGTTTCCTTTTTCTTGTAGTGAAAGATTATTTATTCAAGAATTTTGCTTGTTCCAGTTATTGGTGTTGTTATTTGCCATAATATCACTTGCAAGTCATAGCAACCCTATGTACAACAGCTCTGAACCCTGCCCTAACTTGAACCAGTTTCACTGTTTCTAACACATCTACCTCCATTACTCCAGTTACTGTACCAATCCATCTCATCTGGGGTATTCCTCTTTTGTGCTGTTCCTCTGCCCTTCCAAGTGTGATGTTCTTTTCCTCGGACTGTTCCTTCCTGGCTACATGCCTAAATTATGGAAGATGGAGCTTCAAAATCCTTGCTTCCAAGGAGCAGTTTGGTTTCATCCTATCCAGGATAGACCTGTTAGTTTTCTTGGCAGTTCATGGTATATTCAATACTCTTCTTCAACATCACAACTTAAAAGGAATTTATTCTTCTGCTATCATCCTTAGTGACTGTCCAGCTCTTTTGAAGTATAGCAAGTAATTGCAAGGACCATAGCCTCTATCAGGTGTACCTTAGTCTCTAGACTGACATCATTGCTATTGAGTATTCTGGAGAGGTCACTTATAACAGATTTTCCCAATTCAATTTATCTTTTTATTTCCAATATTGTTGTCTGTGGACCCAAGCAAGCTGAAGCTGTTAATACTCAATTTCTCCTCCGTCTATCATGATGCTTCCAATAGTTTCAGTGGTGAGAATCGTTACTTTCTTGATGCTGAGCTTCTATCCATATTGGAGACTGTGGTCCTTGACTTTCTGCAACAAATGACTCAGATTCTCCTCAGTTTCAGCAAGCAAGGTTGTGTTCTGCATAATGCAGTGTTGATGAGTCTTCCTCCAATCTTGATGGCACATTCTTCCTCATAGAGACCAGCCTCCAAGATGATCTGTGCTGCATATAGATTGAAAAGGTATGGAGATAGGACACATCCCTGCTGTATACCTTTCCTGATTTTGAACCATGCAGTGTTTCCTTGCTCTGTTCTGACAACTCCTGTATAGATTTCAGATGAGCGCAATCAAGTGTTCCAGAGCAGAATGATACATAGATAAAGAAATAAATTTCTACAGAATAATTAAATCTGTTAATGTGCCTAATTTGCCTTAGAAAGGTATTTAAAACAAGAAGCTGAGTATGGATCTCTGGAGGCTCTTGTATGTCATTGGCAGTAACTGGCTATATACTGTGTCATTCTTAGACCAAAATAAAAGGCTGTAAAGGTAGATACTAGAGGAATGTAGAACAGATACAGAAGAACAAAAGGTCATTGCCTGTTAATCATCCCTGAGATGAAAATCTTTGTTTTCTTGATGTTGAGTTTGAGTCCATATTGAATGCAGTCCTTGACCCTCTGCAGCAAGTGCTTCAAGTCCTCCTTAGTTTCAGCAAACAGGATTGTGTCATAAATGAAATTATCACTAACATTCCTTCCTTAAGTGAAATACAGCTCATTCACTCATTACTATTGGGTAGGAGCTTACTTTTAGTTGACCATCAACTGGGTCAGACTGTGAATCACAAGAGAGGAGGATTATCCATCTTTCTCCCTCAGAGTAGCTGGTGGAGTTGAACCTTAGAACTTATCCACTAGCCCACCTAGTATTTAGTAAATTGACTGTTCAAAAGTATAATCATCCTTATCCACTTCCTTAACTTTATTTTTGCTACTCTTAACTTACCTCATATAACTCAAACACCTTATCCCTGTGATTCCTTTAATATTCACATCAGTGTTTCAACTACAAAGTTCTCAGCTGGTGTGTGTTATTACTCATGCACAGGCATCATCATCCCCAGGGAAACATTCCTTAAACACTCAGACTATGCTAGCTACCTATTTATGTACTCTCATTGCACACTGTGGGCAGGTTGCTAGGAGAGGCTATGCCTTGGAGATGGGCATCATAGCTGGAAAGGTGGAGGGTTGGCGAAAAGAGAGGAAGACTCCTCAATGAGACAATTGACACAGTGACTGCAGCAATGGGCTCAAGTGTACAGAGATGATGAGGGTTGCACAGCACAGGACAGGGATCAGATCGATTTTTCACAGGGTCACTGTGAGTCATACTAGACTCAACGACACCTATAAATAACAATTGCACAATTTTATGTGTTAAGGAAGGACAAGTACCTGGAGCTAGATATAATACTTGGTTAAAGGGAAGTAAAATGAGAAAGAAAAGGCCTTCAGTGAGATAGACTGACACAGCATCTGTAACAGAGCCTTAGGTACGACAAAGACTGTGAGGATGATGAGGGACTACTGGATATGGGGTCACAATGAGTCAGAACTGACCCGAGGCCACCAAATGACAACAACTACACTGCTGTATGGTGGAAATTAAGTGTTAGTCTAACGAGCGAACCAGCTGAAGGTTCAGATCTACCCAGAATTATCACAGAATATAAAGTTGGTGATCCACATCTAAAAAGATCCCTCAAGCTTAATCCAACTCATTGCCGTGGAGTTGAAACCAACACATAGCTGTTCCTTAATTGGGTTCTCAATGCTTTAAAATCACAGGGCAGGAGATTGCCCATTTTTCTTCAAAGGAAACTCTCAGAGTCACTGAAAAAATCCATGAAGTGTAGGTCTTCTACTCTGAAACACCTGGGGGTCACTAAGAGTTAGGACTGAGTGCAGAAGAGCTGACCATGTCTGGTTATTATCATGCTATTATACTATTTATCAGCAGTTCCCCAAATATAAGAATATATTTATACCTTCATCACTGTAATGAAATTGTTCCTGTAAGGATTTTACACTCCTTGGCTTCTACTAATACAGGGCTTCAGTCTTTTGTATCTAAGTCAATGCTGCCCACCACTGTGAAATTATTTTTTATCCAAAATGCAGAATATTCACAGAAACTAGGAAGCTGGACAAAGATAGACATTCAGGGATGAAGAAATTCATTATTATTTGAAATGTAGATGCTATTTTGTAGATTTGTAAATATGAGAACAGCATGATAGGATTCTAGAAAAATCTCTGTGGAAGACAGGAAGAAGACAAGGGTAGAAGGAAACCAATTATGGAACTGGAAGTCTTTTCAGGCAAGAGAGGATGAAGTCCTGGACCAATGCACCAACAGTGGATATTACTACAAGGAGAGAGGCCAGGAGGTTGTGAAAGAGTTAAAATGGAGTGGGTTGGGGCAGTTAGACTGACTGAGAAGTAAGAACAATTATTTCTACTGTCTGTGTTTGGTGTCCAAGAGCTGGTTCCAACTAACAGCAACTCTATGTATGACAGAGAGAAACATTATCCGATGCTGCACCAACCTCACCACCTTTGTTATGTGGTTAAGTCCATTGTCATAGCTACCTGTTAAGATGCCTCACTAAGGATCTTCCTCCTGTCTTTCACTGACTCCCACTTTATCAAGCATAATGTCTTTTTTCCTGATAACACATTCAAAATAAGTGAGATTATGTCTGTACTGCGAAAATAATTTCTATGGATACCATTTAAGTGTTTCTTTGATTCCAGGACTAACAGCAAGAAACGTCCTCACATATTCATTATTTCAAAGAACATGCAATTCTTGGCTGTGCTTCTGAGATAGATTAGTTTGTTCCTCTGGTCTCCTACAGTCTATTTAAACACCCTTCGCCAATATCATAATTCAAAGGCATCAATTCTTCTGGCACACAATAGGACAGAGCTCAGATCTGTTGTTCACAGGGTTGCTATGGGTGGTACTCGACTCAGTGGCACCTAACAACAACATGGCTGATCCATTCTAAATCACTGGGGCCCTGCATGCAGGGTTGGCTGTGTGGCAAAGGTTCATTACCAGATTTAAGGGATGGTCACTTAATATTTGTTCTCTTCACTGCAAGTTTCTCTTCAGTTCTTCATTTTACTTTGAAAGGCAGCATCTGGCCTGGAGCGTCAAGAACATATGAGGTCATTTGCTCTGTTTTCTTTAATGAAATCTAACTTGTACCTCGACTAACAGAATAATGGGACCTGGAAACGCAATAAGGCACACTAATTCAGATAAATCTCCAGCCAGAATTGCTTGAATTATTAATTATTTGAAGCTATTTTTAAAATATGGCAGTGGTCTATTTTTAGCCAACTTGAAAAAGTGCTCTCAAATGGTTAGCATGAGAAATAGAAAATTATTTCCACAAATAAACAGAAATATTCATTTTATGGATGCAAAAAATAATTTAAAGGTTTTCCCAGTATTCTTCTATTCTACTTGTTTATATTGTTGTTGTTGTTGTTATGTGCCG
>NW_006399849.1:6864576-6877239 GCF_000299155.1 Elephantulus edwardii | reverse complement strand
CCATACTGAAGGCTGCAGTCCTTGACCCTTCGCAGCAAGTGCATGAGGTCTTCCTCAGTTTCAGCAAGCAGGGTTGTGTCATCTGCATAACGGAGACTGTTAATAGATCTTCCACCAATCCTGATGCCACAATTCTCCTCATAGAGCCCAGCCTCTCGGATAATCTGCTCTGCATAAACTCAGCACTATTTGATGTCAATAGGAAATCATTGCTTTCCCAGGCTTCCTTCTAATCTTGATGACAAAAAAATTACCTAGACATTGCCAAATGTTCTTGTGGAGGGAACTTACACCAAATTGAGATAAATTAGTTACTTTGATATTTCATTAATTAGTTATTGTTATTATGTGCTATTGATTTTCCTGCGACTCAGACTGACCCTATGTACAGCAGCTCTGAAGCCGGCCCTGTCCTGAGCCAGTCTCACTGATTCTTACACACCTATCCCAATTACCCCAGTTACTGTATTTAATTACCCCTTTAAAAAGGGGGGACTCTACAAAAACATTGTTGGTCCAGGTCCAGTTTGGTCTAGGGAGCTCTAGTGGTTTAATGGGAAGAAACCACTTCACAATTGCAAAGGAACATTGTTTGAATCCAGCAGCTGTTCCGCTGGAAAGGGATGGGCAATCTCTTCCTGTGCAATTTACTGCTGCCTCTGAAAACTAGCTGAAGAGTCAACCATGGGTCCTTTCCTAGCAGGCACACACCACCACCAACAGGACCAACTGGAATGATGATCTGTGTCTAATTAAAACAGTCCCATTTATTTGATGGAAATTGACTGTAGATACAAAGTCTAATTGTGTCTCTTTGGAACCAGAACAGCAAAGTGTTCCCCTGGACTCTGTAATGCCTGACTTCTGAATGTTCAGGCTCATTGATTGAATCCATTTTTAAAAACACGAGGTCACTGATTAATCAGGAATCAGAGTCCAGTTCCTATCCTCGCCCCAAATCGTTACTAGCAAATCGTCTCTATGGATACCAGTTAAGTATAGGAATAGTTTGATGATTGGTCAGAAATCTAAGTGCATGACTCAGATTTGTGGGGTTTTGGGGTTTTGTGTGTGTGTGTGTGTGTGTGTGTGTGTGTGTGTGTGTGTTGTTGTTGTTTTTTTTAACTTTTAAACCTTTCTCTAAGGAGAAACTAGAAGATATATTCCCTCCTAACATACACTTAAACTTGTAGCTCTGAATGCAGGATTCCTTTCATTTGACTCTTTGAACGCTGTGTTTCTTTGATGTCAGCACTATTGGCAAAAACAGGCCTAACTGTAGAAAAACAGTGGCCAGACATGATGAGAGAAGCAGCATCTATTGTTGAGGGGAAGCTCAGAGCCTTTTGCACCTACCAGCCAGAAACACACGTGGCCTAACAACTGAATGGTTTGAGGAAGGGAACTGTCACAGAGCCAACATCACCCTTGCTTTGCCCCAGAGCACAGGCAGTTTGTACTTGATCAAGGCCCTGTGGTTCCTTGTCTCCCTCAATGCTCTGAGTCCTTATTTATTTAATGAGAAATATGAGTTGAACAGTAAAATAGGACAAACAGAATTGGATGTATATGTCATAATTTTTGCAGCTAATTGCACAGGACTTCTGTGTCTCTATCACATTTATTATGTTGCAGGTTTTGTTTTTTCTCTCACAACTCCCCATCACTCCTCCATTGCCTTTTTCTCCTGCTGTCAGTATCATAGATTACTATGATGCAGAAATAAATAACCAGCCTTGTTTTGCTGGCCAGCAGTACTAAGCACATGATCCCCACTTACTGAAGCAAACGGTGCAGGTTTAATTAGATAGGAGGGGTGGAAGAACTAAATTATATTAAATTATTAAATCTTCATATAACTCTCTTGGGAGTGCTGATGGCCTAGTGGTAAAAGAGTTGTACTGCCAACTCAAAGGCAGGCAGTTCAAACCCACCAGCTGTTCCAAGTGTGAAAGATGGGCAATCTCCTCCTCTGTGATATTTTTACTGCCTCTGAAAATCTATTGGAGGATCAGCTTTGAGTTGTTCTCATGCAACAGCACACAGCAACAACAATATTAGGGCTGAAGAATCTAAGCTTTCTAAAATAAAAAGTAAATTATAATTTTTTATAAGAGAATGAAAACAGAGTTCTTGGATTTGTGAAAGCAATATACAAAAGATAAAAAAAAATAAACAGAGGAATATAAGTCAAAGAGAGGCTGACATTCCCTTCAACACTGAGCTAAAAGTTTGAGTATACTGCTTCCTAATATCTTATTGTCACCGTGGAAATAAAATTCAGAATTACTAAGGGCCATGATACCACACTTTTCCCATCATTCACTTTCCATTTGAAAGCTATTTCTCAGGCTTCTTAGAGAAACCTTATGTTGCTTTATTAAGTCATTTTTTATCTGAATATATATTAAACTAAAGCAAATCCACTAGCCTCAAGTTAGTTCCTACTCATTACACCACCTACAGGACAGAGTGGAAGTGCCTGGAAGGCTTTCTGAGGCTGGAGAGATTTGCAGAAACAGAATACCTTTTAGTGTGCAGTTCATTATTTGACCGATGCCAACCAGACTTCTCTTAGAAGGATATACTTGGATTTAAATGGAGCTGGGTTTTGTATGTATGTGTTAGGTTTCTGACTTCACTGAATTTTATTGGATTATATTAAAAGAAAATGTTCTTTGCATGACTTCAAACTTATGGAAAAGCAATCTGATTTTCAAATCCACTCTCATCGCATTGAGTCAGATCCAACTCATAACTGACCCTCCAGTGGGTTTTCAGAGGCTGCCAATCACATGGGAGGAGACTGCCCATCTTTCTCCCCTGGAATTGCTGTTGGATTCAAACTGCTAAAGAGGCACCACTTTTAAGTAAATGGCACAACTCCCTAGGGACTATGCAACTGAAGCTCCCAACATTAGTTAAGATAAAGCATCAATGCATAGTTTCCATTCTTTAACTGTTTTTCATCTCTTTTTTTCTTCTTTACTAGTAATTAAGAAAATATCTTTCTTTCTGCCTCACCGCACAAATGTGGCTTTATGAAAATATATTTAAGCATACTACTTTAGTTAAATCTTAGAGACATCCTGGAAATCAAACCATCTAATTGTGAGTATATTTAAGTGAATATACGATATTGATTGACTTACCTTTCTAGGAAGGTACCCTAGTTGTGTAACTGGTTGCCTGTCAAACCTCTAACTGAAAGGTGAGCGGTTAGAACCCACTTGTGACTCCGAAGCAGAGAGATGAGCATTTATCAGCCATCAAGATTTACTAGCGCAGAAAACTGGCGGAGGGGTAAACATGAACGGGAATCAGTTTGTCGGTAATGGATGGGTTATATTCCCAGGTATATGACTTTTCTCAGCAGTTTCCAATTATGTTCAAAGCTATATTTTATATTTGAAATTTAGAGAATGAATTCCAGGATTTTTCTTTTTAAATTCTCTATGAGTTGGGCCCTCAATTCATTTATTCCCTTTTTCCAAACATCCTTTTCATTGCTAATCTGCTGTCCAACTGTGTTTTCATAGAACAAAAGCTCTGGATAGAATGATTTAAGTTACAATGTCTTTCACACAGAGAAAAATAATTTAGTTGATTTACTTGCAGGATATTAGCAACATGCTTTCCTAAAGGAAAATTGGACTCTGATATATTTGAAAAGTCCAGGTTCTATTATTCCAAATATTGATATTGTAAAATGCTTTATGAAAACATTTGCTTGCGAAATATATACTGATACCCTAATTAAAAGCTGACCGGGGTTGAGTCCATGCTAAAAGTTTAAACACATCAACCTACACACATGCACAAAAAATAATTCAATGGACTTTCACTTTTATTTTCCCATTTAAATATGACTTTTAAGCAAAATAAAGTAACATAAAAAAAAAGTAACATGAATACAGACATAGGATTTATATGTGGATTTAATAGTTTACACTGGCTTGTAGTCTTACATTACCAACTACAGAACAAAATGAAGTGACTTAGAGCAATTGAACCGGGTTGTGTGTTTCAGAATTTAGCTTATTGCTTCATATTAACATGTCAGTTTACTAAACAGTACAAGAGTCAAGCAGTATCGGAGTCGGACTGTAAAACCCTTACCCTTCTGAAAAAAAACGATGTGAAACCCCTAACAAAAATCAGAGATCTCACTTCTAGAAAATAAATTTTCTTTTAAAAATATCTGTTTTTAACAGTTGGAAAACTAACCCAAAGATTTAGCCAAAGGTTTGAAACCATGTTTTTGTTTTGTTTCGTTTTAACTAGTCAAATGTGTGAATATTATTTCATGTTGATAATAAAGTCTTACCTGATCAAAAATATTTCTTTATATGTCACTTTGCATGTGTGTGCATATATTTGTCTGTGTGTGTGTGTGTGAGAGAGAGAGCGAGAGTAAATAGGAAAAGAAGGCCATCTTAAGGCTAACTATATTACTTTTAAAATTTTAACTTTTATTCCAAAAATTCATAAAATTAGAACTAGTGTTTTCACACAGAGACTAATATAACCCTATAAAATGCTTCTGAGGCTCACTGTGAAATGCAGAATACTGTTGTGTGAAACCAGAACTGACAGATGACTTTTGGTCATATTACCCAAACACATTATTACCATTCAGACACTGAATAGAAAGGCTGGAGGTTGTACCAAGAGTCTGCCTTAGTACACACTCCTGTCCCCTGTAATTAAAACACTAATCTCAACTTTGAAACTCCTAATTAGATAACACAAATTGGTCCAATGGGGGAGGGTGTGAATGTGGGGAGGGGGTGGGTGGAGGGAGGGTGTGAGCACAATGTTGGGACTCCCATCTAGAAATGGCAATTTCCTTACAGGGAAGAAAAAAGTGATCTATTTATGGACCTCCTAATCACCAAATGAATAAGAAACTTTTTTTTTTTTTAAACCCTCGCACATTTCTCTCACATTGGAATCGTGAACGGCTGGGTATTGATTGTGACAAGTTTGGCATCTGGTATTACAAACCATTAATGAAACATAATGATTGTTTGGTTAAACGTGGTAGTAAAATAGACCTTATAGTCCACACTAGCACCCCAAATTTCCCAATAACTAAAACCTCACAGCCCTTAAAACCAGACCAGCTTTTGCTGAATAGCTAAACTGAGATGATCTGCCAGCTTTTCTCTTTGGTTAATTTTTTCCTAGCCAACCAGTCCGCTGGATTTTTTTAAATCTAACCTCTCACCCTGACCCTCCCAGCTCAGCAGACCTCCAAAGCAGCCACGAAAAGGGCAACACAACACAATTCCCTGACAAGCAGCCAGAAGAAAGGAAAGCAATTACCGTCGCCTCTGAGGTTTAATGTCAATGGGCTTGGTTGCATAAGGAGATCCATGCACATAAGCGCTTCGGACTCGAGCCACCTTCCCCAGCGATAGGTACTCACAGCTGGTTGGCAAACTCATTTTTTTTCCACAAGGCAGGAAGTGAAAAGAAATCTTAGCAGTCAGCCTAGCATTCCGGGGAGCGCTGGCAAGAACGAGTCAGATAATGGATTTCATACATAGGCTGCTCCCAGGGCGCTGAGGGCTTCTTTTCTCCAAAAGTAAACGCGTGTTTCTGGGAGGCTACAGGCACTACCTTGTTTTCTCTTCATGGTTACAGGAAGCGCACTGCTTATTTCTAACCAGAGTCATGCTCTGACCAATTATTGGCTGAGCCGATGAAGTAGACATTCTGTAGCTCCAGAAAAGCCTATTTCCACTCAGGCCAAATCTCTGAGTAGGCAGCAAGGTTTAATGCATTTCCCCCCACTCTGGTGTAAAAGAACGTCAACCAGTGGTTGAGTAATCAGAGTTATTTACCAACACACCAAGCCTGCATCTGTTAGAAAGGAAATAAGCAATTATTTGCTAGCTTTTCAAAGCGGGGTAAGTTGTTTTGTAAACTGGTCATAGATGCTCAGAAAATGAGAAGGGCACATGGAAATGATTATGACTGGTTTTCCAATTTTCTGGTTAAAAAATTGTGGGTATGCATGCATGAAGCACTGTTCACAATAGAACTTAACTCAATCTCATAGTTATATTAAAATTGTAAGCAGAGCCCTTGAATACTAACCCTTTTTACTAGAATACTAGTTTCCCCTTTTCATTAGAAACTCTAGAAATCACAAATTCATTGCTAGAGACAGCTAGATCCTACTCACAGCTGACCCTCCAGCAGGCCCTATTCATAACTGACTCTCCAATGGGTTTTCAGAGGCTATAAATTCCTCAGGAGGAGGCTGTTAATCTTTCTCCCACTGAGCAGCTGGTGGATTTGAACCACCTACCTTGGGGTTGTCAGCATAACTCCTTACACACTAGGACACCAGAACTCAGGCAAACTCTCTTCTGTAGAGTCTCTCTTCTGTAGTCTATGGGAAACTGAACAGGCAATCTATGCTAATTGCTCGTAAGACAATTAAAATTGGAGCAATTAAAAATGGCATCAAATAAAAGCTGAACAATCTCTTCCCATGTGATTACTGCTTCTGAAAACCTGCTGGAGGATCAGCTCTGGGTTGATTCTGACTTGATGGCACACAACAACAAGGCAGCAGAGACTCAGAGAAAAGGTTCAGCACCAGCAGCAGGTTTTCAGAGGTAATAAGTTGCACAGGAGGATATTACCCATCTTTTTGTCATAGAGCAGGTAGTGGATTTGAACTGCATGCCTTTGGGTTTGACAATGCAACTCCCTATCATAAAGCTCTCAGAGCGCTCATCTATATATACTAGTGTTATAATCAGAATACCTGAGAGGTCTTCTTAGTAGGGTAAGGATTTGAGGAGTTCACCATACTCTGAGTGGTAAGACTTAAAACTGAGAAGTCATTTCTTACTCAGGATTCAAATATGCACAATGTATTTACTTGAGAACTTAAATCTAGTACCTAGTATCTAGATTTAAGAACTATCTAGATCTTAAATCTAGATAATGCTTAGCTTACAGCAGACATCCCTTAAATTGAGAAATGTCCAACTCAAAAGGGAAGACAACTTTTCTTAGGATAATGTCACTTTGTTTTCCAACCAGAGGGCTCATCCTCAGGTGCCGTATCTGCTGGTCTAATTTTAAGTGTGCTTTACTGTGCAAAGAGTTTTTGAAGGTTTGTTGTTTCACAGATGGATGGCCAATCTTTTTCCCTAGGCTGGGTGCTCAGACGCCAGTACACAGTATTATTAAGAGTTTGGGGACTGTTCACAAGGTCATTATGAGTCATAAGCGACTTGACCACACATAACAACAATAATTTTTACCCAGTTCTCTTTTTTAATTATAAAATGGTGCATGTCCTTTTTAATGGGTTAAATTACATAGGGATGTATAAATGATTTTACTCTCTTTCAATTCCCATTAATCCTTTCTTTCCTTTTTTGAAGCTTTTCAAAAGAATTTATTTTATTGTTTTTTATCCTTTCTTTTTATATTTATTAAAGTTGCATATACACTTACATGTGTGTAAGCACACAGACATACAATGTATTCTCTAAGTGAGAAAGTACTGTACATAATCCTCTATAAATAGTTTTGTACCTAAAAGGAATCATGAACATATTTTGAATTAGTTTTAACTATTAAATAATATTTCACATAATAACTATGCCAACATTTAATCAACAAGTCCCTATTGATGGTCAAATGCTCAGGAAGCAGGTGGACATTAAACAAACATATTGGCATGTTTTAATTTAATGATTGTTATTTTAGTTTCACTGTAGGATTGCTAGATTGTAGAGTGCAGGCCAATTCGTTAAGTAGCCCATGGCAGTTCACATTCTCATAAATCATGTAGAAAGATGATCATTTTCAAACTCTTAACAATAGTGTCTACTGACATCCAAGTATATTTCTTTATAGGATAAAAACAAGAAAATGAACTCTCAAAATGACCAATGAATATATATGGGTTCTTCTTAAAACAAAATTGTTGCTGGAAGTGTTTACAAAGGTAAAAGGAAAGTCTATCTGAATTGAGAGGGAGTTCTTGTAGCTTAGTGGTAAGGAATTGTACTGCCAATCCAAAGGCACACAGTTTGAATTCACCACCTACATTATGGGAGGAAGATGGACAATCTCCTTTCGAGTGATGTATTGGTTCCGAAAACCTACTGACTTGAGAGTAAACACTGTAACATTTGAATTGAATATACCTAGACCTAAAAGACTGAAGAGTGAAGACTTTGCTCATATGTGCCATGGCAGAAGATTGGCTTCTCATAAAAAAAAAAAAAAAATGAAAGGATACCCCAAGCATAACATAATCAGAAAGCAAGCTATTCTTTTTTTTAATTTTAATAAAAGTTTACAGAGACTTAGGGTTTCCAGTCATACAACGTTGCACTTTTCTCTCTGCCCACCCCCTCGCCCCCCAAAAAAGTCACTCTTCTCCTTGAAAAGAAAAAGAAAAACTCTGTCATTGTTATGCAATCCCTCCCCCCAACTTCATGGCGACTATGTAGCCTTTACTCTGGACTTCTAGAATGACAAGAATACCCATTCATATATCCCTTTTAAACAGTTCTCTCCCCAAGGGAAAATAATATGGACAGAGTCCTGCCATTTAGCACCAACATTTGCAACATAGAAGGGGTGTCTAATGACTGCCAAAATAATAGTCATGTCTGATTGTGTGTAATTTATAGCTGGCAACCTTGAGAAGCTAGTTTGGGACTTATTCTGCCATCCTAGAGGTCTAAGAACAACCTGTCTCTCTCATTCTGCTCAAGTTGGAATTGATTCATAGTGGGTTTTCATTGCTCATTGCCACTGAATCTGAACCAATTCATAGCTGACCCTTCAATGGGTTTTATCCCAAGGCTGTAAATCACACAGATGAAGACTGACTTTCTTTCTCCCTCGGAGTATCTGGTGGACTTGAACTGCCCCTCCCCCGCCTTGGATTGACAACATACCCGCTACCCACTAGGCCACCAGAGCTCCTTCTGAAGGGTGCTTGTTTTTGAGTACCATCAAGTTCGAACTGACCCATAGCTAACCTCCAGCGAGTTTTCAGAGGCCATTTAATCACACATGAGAAGATGGCCCATCCTCTTCCCCTGAAGTGGCTAGTGGATTCAAACGGGGTGCTTTCATGGATTGCAGTGCAACGAACTCAGTGATTTTTCCACACTAGAAAATAAGAGCTGTGACAAGTAAGAATTTCCAAACCAATATCAGAAACTGATTGGCAAGCATCAGCCTTCTCGAGAGGGAAGTACGTGTCCTCTCGTGGATAAAATTCCTCGGTTTTCTTAGCAGGAACATTTTCTCTTGTATCTGGGCAATGATTGACCTGGAGCCTGACAGGGTCTCTTCGGGGGATTACTTGTACTTAAATTGGAGTGAGAAGGGATTACTACTAAATTCCAACCTGCCAAGAAATCTGGACTCTGTGAGAATTCTGCTAATTAGCAGAGACTGGCCTTTGATGGAGTACCAAATCTTGCTAGCTCCAGCAATTCTCTTTCTCTGAGACTGGACAAAGGGAGTTGAAGACTTGACCTTTGAGAAAACAAAGATACAGCTTAATCTAAGGGTTAGAATAACAGTCTGTACCAAGTTCATTAATCATTAAGGAATGATCAGCCTACCCATCTATGCCATGTTAATATTTCCACAATATTAAGGGGTTTTGTGGTATAGACAGGTAGGGGTCCAGCACAAATGTTTAAGCAACCACCTGTCTCAGTACTCTGATTTGAAATTCTTCAGATCATTAAAACAAGGGCAGATATCACATGAAAGTGTATGAGGAATCAAATTGTATTCAGTATATTAGGCATGGTAGGGCTTTCAAAATCCAACCAATTAACAATTTAGTACAATTTTAAGTAAATACCAATTGAGGGCAACAGGATTTTTTTCCCTCCTAATATTTCCAATAATATTTATTGAAGATTTTTCCAGCCTTCAGCTGCCCCCTAGTTTGATATTGGTCATTTGGAAAGCTGCAGATACTGCTTCATAAGATGAGGTACCATCTGTCCACAGCAGTATCATAAGAATTGGCCAAATCAATCCCCTTCATTTATCACATGAAGGACATTCCCCACTCCAGACTATGTGAGGTTGGCTTGAGCCTTGGACTGTGGAACGTATGGTACCACTGCCAATGCAGGCAGACATCACCACATTGCTCCAATTACCCTGGATCTACTGGTTTCCACCTTTGTATTTCCTGATGAAGACCCTCAACGCATCTGTTATGTGCTAAAAAAAATAACTACAGCTTTCTTAAGAATCGTCATCTTTGTGCTGTTGTAATCAAATCCTTGTGAGAAAATTCCACTTAGAAGTCATATGAGTCGCCTGTGACCCATAACGACCCTATATGCGTGGGCTCTAAACCCTGTCCTATACTAAGACAATTTCAGATTAGGTCTGACAGGCCTAATCTAATTTCTCCACTCATGGACTCAATTATTTTTGTCTTGGGTCTTCCTCTTATGTGCTGTTCCTCCACCTTTCCAAGCATCATGTCTTTCTCCAAAGACTGATCCCTCCTGGCCATGTGCTTAAAATATGTGAGATGGAGCTTCAAATTCCTTGTCTCCAGGGAGCAGCTTGGTTTCACCCTTTCCAGGACAGACTTGTTTGTTCTATTGGTAGTCACTGGCATATTTAATAATCTTCTCCAGCATCATGACTCAAAGATCTTGATTCTTCTTCTGTCATTTTTTGTCATTGTCTAGCTC
The DNA here is from genome assembly GCF_000299155.1 of Elephantulus edwardii. Classification (NCBI taxonomy): domain Eukaryota; kingdom Metazoa; phylum Chordata; class Mammalia; order Macroscelidea; family Macroscelididae; genus Elephantulus; species Elephantulus edwardii. The sequence goes on along the minus strand of NW_006399849.1, from coordinate 6,866,512 downwards.
CCTGAAGCATAGCTAATACTTGTGAAAACCATGGCCTGGATCAGGTACACCTTAATCTCCATTCTGATATCGTTGTTCTTCACTATTCTAGTTAGGGGTCCCTGACAACAGGCTTTGCCAACGGAATTTGTCTATTGATTTCCTGACTGTTGGTCCCAAGAGTGATGATTGTGGAAACAAGCAAGCTAAAGTTGTAAACAATCTCAATCTCTTCTCCATCTGTCATGAAGCTACCAATTGGCCCTGTGGTAAGAACTTTTGTTTTCGGGATACTGAGCTTTAATCTGTATTGAAGACTATAGTCTATGACCTTCTACAGCAAATGCCTCAGGTCTTCCTCAGTTTCAGCAAGCAGGGTTGTGTCATTTGTATAACACAGTTTGTTGATGATTCTTCCTACAGTCCTGAGACCACATTCCTCTTCTTAAGCCAAGCCTCCCAGAGGATTGGTTCAACATATACATTGAAAAGGTATGGACTCACCCCTTTCCTGATCCTGGACCATGTAGCATTTCCCTGCTCTGTTCTAACTACTGCTTCCTTGTGCCATTTCATCAGTGATTGTTGCTGTTATGTGCCATTGAGTTGCCTGCGACTCATAGTGACTCCATTTACAACAACTCTAAAACCTGCCCTGTTCCGAGCCAGTCTCACTGACTCCAATACACTTACCTCCATTGCCCTAGTTACTGTATCAGTCTATTCTCACTTGGGGGTCTTCCTTTCCTTTGCTGTCCCTCTACCCTTCTGAGCATGATGTCCTTCTCTAAGGATAACTCGCTCCTGGACACATGCCCAGAGTATGTGAGACAGAGCTTCAAAATTCTTGCCTCCAAGGAGAAACTTGGTTTCACTCTATCCAAGAAAGGCCTATCTGTTTTCTTGGAAGTCCATAGTAGGTTCAAGACTCTTCTCCTGCACCACAACTCAAAGGCATCAATTCCTCTTCTGTCATCCTTAGTCATTGTGCAGTTCTCTGATGCATAGCAAGTAATTGTGGAGAGTCTTTAGCGATTACATTAAAAAAATTTAAATTTTATAGCTTAGCACAGGACCCTGCCTGTCTGTCTTGTCCTATTTACCACAAGTGACACCTGAGGGGGATGGTGGGCACTTGTCAGTATTATTCAGATGTCCTACATCTATTTCTCTATTTGCATATAACTCTGTTCCATAGCTGCTCATATATTTATAACTCATCCCCCATGGCACTACAGTTTTGAGAGAGCAGGAACTGTGCTTTATTTTACTTTGTAATTCTAGCACCCCGAACAACACCTGATTTTTAAATAAGGTTGCTGGGACTTCAAGGTGCTGGATGTGCTCAAGATTTGTTTAATTATCCTCTTAGCTCCCTCCTCCTTAACTACTTAGCAAGAACAATAATTTTTAAGATATTAAATACTGAAAGATACTGCACAAGTGATTTGCAAATCATTGTTAACTAACTGGGTTCAGCAGTTTGTATTTACTCAGTGCTTTGGTGGGAGAAAGGGCTGGTAACTCACTTCTGTAACTACTGTCGTGTTGTTAGATGTCATTGAATCAATTTCAGCTCATAATGACCTTACTTACAACACAGTGAAGTGGTGCCCAGCCAGCTCACCACTAGTCTGTCAGTTTGTTATACCGCAGTGACTTACTTGCATGTTGCTGTGATACTGAAAACTATGCCATGAGCATTTCAAATACCACCAGTGTGATGATCAGGGTGGACAGGTTTCAGTGGAACTTTCAAACAAGAACAGACAAGCAAGACAGACCTGATGATTTACTTCTCACAGAAAACAAAAAGCCAATACCATAAATATTATGGCTAAGAAAACCTTATCAAGGCAAAACCACACAGCAAAGGTGATGGTCAACACAATGTTCTCCAAAAAAGTACCATTAGAACATTCTTTTAAACAAAACAAAACAGACAAACCAACAACAA
>NW_006399849.1:6855319-6856142 GCF_000299155.1 Elephantulus edwardii | reverse complement strand
ACTTAATCATTGTCCAGTTCTCTGATTCATAGCAAGTAACTGCAAATTTATAAGCATATCTAAATACTAATAATTTCTTTGTACAAAACTAAATTTCATCATTCTACAGCTGTTACTTTTTGATCCTCTAGATTTGGATAATTAAATACAAGCCTGATTCCTTTTAAATATCTAATAATAATATTCTTTATGTTCTACCTTTTACAGTCAACATTGTCTCAATTGTTTTGATAATTTCTGATACACTTTGATGTCCAAATGCTTCACCTGGAAACATGTGTCCAGACTTATTGCAGACTTATTGAATCAACAATGAGGAATAAGTCTGGAAGCATGTTTCCAGGTGAAGCATTTGAACATTAAGGTTTACTGAGAATGTTGTTGTTGTTGTTAAGTGCTGCCAAGTCATACATGACTCATAATGACTCTATGAACGAAAGCCTTGAACATGAAAAACATTCATCTTTTCTCCAAGTTAAAAAAAAAGAGACAATATTGATTGTGAAGATGGGTGGGGAGAGGGGGGCTTAATCATAAGACTGCACAATTTGATGGATGGAGGGAGGGGTGGCCTTGTTTTTCAATGCAGTGTAGTATTCTATTGTGTAGAATATACCACAGCTTCTCTATCCATTCATTTAGTGCCACTGTTGTATAATGGGACTGACATCAGGGTTGGGAAGAGACTGAGAAAAATTGGACGAATTATGTATACTGCATTGAGACAGATGAAGGAGAGAACAGTTAAAAAGCAATATGTGATTGGGTATCATGGTTATGACAAGAGTCAGAATGAAGGTGCATAGTGTAGGGTACTGGGGGA
>NW_006399849.1:6842675-6855219 GCF_000299155.1 Elephantulus edwardii | reverse complement strand
AAAATATATTAATTTTAAACTATTCTCTCCCTCATCAGATCTTTTCTTTAAAGCCAAATAATGCATTTTCATTTTCAAAATACAGTATACACACACACACACACAAATATTCTTAACTTACCAGTGCCTAACAACAGTGACACTGAAAATCACTGGATGTAATGGGGCTGCTTCATATATTCTATAAAACAGAACAATTCTGCAGAGTACCCACGCAGGCGTGAGAGAGCATCCTCCCTTCTCAGGAAGTGAGGCCTATAATGTGAGTATTAATTGGGGGCAGCAGAGAAAGACCAAGATAGTTTCAGCTGAATAAGTTAAAAGTATCAAACTAGCCGTTCAACCACATGATCAAGCACAAAGCTACATCTTCATTTAATCATCCTCTACATTTCAAAACTATACCTGGAAAATTTAAAATATTTTCAAATTGTTAAACATTCTTCTATTACTGATCAATTACTCATTATCTGCTGCATAAATCTCACTTTACAGAGACTTAGACAAACTGGCTTCAACCTGTAGAAAATACAATGGGTACTATTTAAACACGAAGAGGTAACTGCCTTGATGATCACTATATCATTTTCCAAAATAATACAAAGATAGAAATACCCTTAATGTTCAAATATAAGGGATATTTAATCAAAGCTAGAAGAATGAATCCATGAAAATGGATGTTATAATCTTTCCTACTTCTACACTAAGGTAGAACAATATCTTGTTCAAAGGCAGAAACATCTTATTCAAACAAACATACATAAACAGACAAAGCCATGCATGGATATAATTAAATACATAGGAGAAATCTCTCTTATTATTATCAAGTCAGTTCCAACTTACACCTTTATCTTCAGATTGGCTTTGAAGCTGTATATAACATGTGGGAAGACTCCCCGTATTTCCCCATTGGAGCTAGTAGATTTAAACCACTAGACAGGCCCCGATTTAGGACTGGCAGCAGGGAAACTCTCTACAGACTATGCCAAAGGAACTAAAGAATTTTATGGGATACAAAGTTAAAATTAGTTAGGTTGGTCAGGTTGATTCTTACATGGATTCTCAGCCTTCGTTGTGCTAATATTTGCTATGAAAACAGAGTACACATCTCTTTGACAGGACTTTATGAAAGCAGAAAACTTCATGGGACAAGGCGAAATTATGTCAGTGACACAGAGAAGTATTTAGAAAACGTTGGTGTTAATAAAAAAAAAGAAAGCAACTAGGCTATAAGAGAGTAAAACATATTTTTTTTTCTCCTTCATACTGTGATTTGAGTGAAAGCCCACAAAGGATAATTAGCTTTATATTCAACCATTAATACATATTTCATTTTACAAGACTAATTATTATACTCACAATGTGACAAAGCTCTCCTCACTTGCTCTGTGTGTTTCTCATTGTCATTAATTCTTCCTGCATTCTGAGTTTTATCCTTGGGAAAATTCTGCCCTTTTGATCTTATGTGGTTGATCATTCTAACAACTGAGTGCCTCCCTGATCTTACTAGTCATCTTCTTGGCCGATTTTTCATGCGGCTGAGTTCTAGTGGGCTAGTGAGTAAAGAATCGTGGTGTCAATCCAAAGGTGCCAGTCCAAATCTACCAGATGCTCCACAAGAGAAATGCAGGCAATTTTCTTCCATGTGATTGACAAGCCTGTGAAAACCTGCCGGAGGCTCAGCTGTGAGTCATTTCCTCTGGATGGCACATAACAACATGGTTTGACTGAAAATTCAACCACCAGAATTAGTTGTGTTCCAGGTTCAAAGGCTGACTAAAAGTTATAGGCTGGGAGCATCCCAACGGTCTCTATTCGACCAGTTAGTCTGCTTATTTTTGTGTTTTTGAGTTTTGTTCCACACTTTGGTCGTCTTTACAAAAGACCTCGTACAGTGATATTGAAGAGTCAACAGGGGTAGCTAGGTATGGTCTAGTTCTAGTCTCTGTGTTTTAGAGGTGGAGGTTTGTCTAGTCCATCGATCCTTTGGATTAACTGTTTCCAAGTAATTTTGCTTTTCTTTCTTCTTGTACTCCACTGGGGTTGGATTAACTGTTTCCAAGTAATTTTGCTTTTCTTTCTTCTTGTTCTCCACTGGGGGAGACAATAAGTGTAACTTAGACAGCTAGTTACAAGAGGAGAATGATCTTGCTTTTAATAAAAATAATTATTTAATGCATTAAAATACAGAATAAAGTGCTTCAGAATATAAAAATTCTTGGGACCGTCATGGGAGCAGCATCTGACCACCACTAACTCCACAAAGGGGAACAGTTTACAGAATACTCCTGGGCCTCCTGAAGAAAAAGACTGAGGATCCAATTAAAAATGGGCAAGAGGCACAGAAAGACTGTTCATAGAGGAGGACATTCTGATAGCCAAAGACACATGAAGGAATGTTCAAAACCACTGGCAATCAAAATGACAATGAGCTACCATCTTATCCCAGTAACAGTGGCAAAGTTTAGCAGGGCAGCAAGTAATAAATGTTGGAAAGGATGTGGTGAGATAAGAACTCTTACACATTGTTGGTGGGATTGTAAAATGATAAAACCACTCTGGAAGGTAGTTAGGCCCCTACTTAAAAAGCTGTACATAGCAATTCTGTATGACCCGGCTACTTCACTGCATGGAATTATACCCTGAGACAATGAGAACTGAGGCACAAACAGAGACTTGTACACCAATGTTCATAGCGGCATTATTCACCATCGCAAGAGCATAGAAACAGCCCAGATGTCCAATCACAATGGAATCGATTGAGAAATTACGGTACTTTCACACAATGGAGTATTACGCAGCACTCAGGAGCAATGATTTTATAAATTACTAACTAACTTGGGAGAAACTGAAGAACATTATGCTGAGTGAACTAACTCCGTCTCATAAAGAAAAATACTGTATAAGATCATTATTGTAGAATAAGTACAAGAATCCAAGGTGAGGAGTAAGGATGGGCTGGGGGAGGCTTAATTATAGGGTCATACAATTTGATGGGTGGAGGGAGGAGTGGGTAAGGAAAAGGGAAATATCAGGTGTGAAAAACAATACACATGAAATCTGTAAGTAAACTAATGTAAAATAAAACAAAACAAAACCAATTCCCAGAAGGTCATACATTCCCCCCCACAACCCTACATTTTCTGTATCAGACCTAATACCAGACATTGCCCCTAGGGCTTTTCATGTCTTGCTTTTGGTTCTGATAACTTATTGCAATGGCTACACAGAACTAAAAAACAATGCATAGATAATAAGGGTTTTTACAGCAGTTACTCATTCACCCAAACATTGACTTTGAGTCAGAAATTACTTATAACAGACCCTACATTGAGTTTACAAGGCTATAAATCACATACAAGATTGCCTGTATGGGTGCATTTGAGCCACCAGATAGTTGTGGTGCTTGGGTTAGCTGCACAACTCCCTAAGGAGTTTCCTAGGGGTGTATCAGATTACAAATATGATAGGAAGCAGATCGGACACAATTCTTCAATCAGGATAGCTTCTTGGGCATGCTCACAGACCCTCTGACTTTTAGCCTCCTGGCTGGTATTCCACAGTTCTTTTTAGTCCTGCCAACATTAGCCTTTCTTTTGAGCCTTGCAGTAAGCCCTAGACCAGAGACTAGGATCCATAGGCAGCAATTCCAGTTCAGCTCTGTCTTACATGAGTTTCTGATTCGCTACAGCTACTGCTAGTGCTGCTGCTGCTGCTGGTCTCAGTCTGTCCTGTACAGGAATCTTTGGCCCACATGCACATGCTGCACTTTCAGCATTTTCTTTCTTGATGGTAGGGAGATTCAAGATTTTCTGTCTCTGACTGTCCTCAGTTTAAGCATTAGAGGATGATAAAACTGACCAATCTGCTAGTTAGTAGTCTACACATCTTGTTTGCATGCTTCCACTCAAAAGGTGCTACTAATTTTATTCACATTATTAGCAAAGTCCCACTTAGTCATCTGGAGAAATATGGGCCATCTCTTACCGTGTGTTTTACTGCTTCTGAAAACCCTCGGGAAGGACAGCTATTAGTTAGTTCCACCTTGGCAATACACAACAACAACTCAGTCATGCAGTAAAAGTCAAAGTTCAGGGTTGCTGTTATTGTTGTTGTTAGCTGCCCTCGAGCCAATCATGTTGTTTTTGTTGTGTATAGTAGAATCAGACCAACCCACAGCTGACCCTCTGGGAGGTTATTTCATAGTGACCCTATAAATAACAGATCTGAACCTTATTCTATCCTGCACCATCCTCACAATCTCTGATACACTCAAACCCATTGTTCAAATCACTGTGTCAATCTACCTTGAAAACCAGATGGCTTGACACAGTTCATAGCTATTAAAGCTATTCTGAACAATCAATCTTCTTTCTGCATTACAGAATCCGTGGATGATTTTGTTTATCTACATTTTTTGAATGTCCAATGTATTATAATGGTTTTGATAATAAAAATGATATTGTTATAAAAACTTTAAGATATATTTTTTTTAAAAAAAGCACAGGAGAGGAAGACATTGGATGAGGTGGACTGAAACAGTAACTGGGGTAATGGGGTAGATGTGCTGGAGACAATGAAACTAGCTCAGGACAGGGCAAAGTTCAGAGCTATCGTGCGTAAGGTGGCTACGAGTCACAGGAGACTCGATGGCATATAACAACAACAACAGCAAATTTTATCAATAAAAAGAGTAATTAATCATGATTTATAACAAATTATATAAAAAAATATTCAGTGTATCAATACATTTTCTTTGTACTTGGTATTAGTTGTATCGTCATCACATCTTCATGCACAGGTTCAAAAAAGTAAAAAGCTCCTCACACTGAAGTAGTAAATGAGAAGAAAAGAGAATTCTTATAAATGTGGATGAGGAGCAGAGTTGGATCCTCTTAGAAAACAGATTGCCAGGTTCCATGGAGAATGAAGTCACGTACCCTGGGCATCTTGACAGGAAATGCTATTCCTTGGAGAAAGACATCATGTTTAGAAAGGTAGGAGGCGGGTGAAAGGGCGAAGGCCTTCCTAGACCCTCAATTAGGTAGATTGACACTGACCACAGCAATAGGATTGAATGTGTCAGAGATTGTGAGACTGGCACAAGACAGGACAGGGTTCAGATCTGTTGTCCATCGAGATACAATGAGTCGTACTCGACTCAATGGCACCTAACAAGAATAACAACCTTGGTCATTGCTGTGAGATGGTTGTTTTATGTAGAATTTTGAAGGGGGGAGTGTGAAACCCCTCACAAAAAATAAAAACCAAAACAAAACTCTCCTAAAGCCACTTTTAGAAGTTTGATGGCATATTGTACAAAGCAAACAACCAATTTGTCTTAGGCATTGTGCTTTTCTGAAGAATTATCCTGTCAGTATTAAGAAACAAGAAATTAGTGAAAGCTCAGACTAGCGTTAGGTTTAAATGTAGTGACCATTTGAATTGGGTTTTTTTTTTTAGAGACCATGCTGTAGACATTCTTTCCTGACCAGAAATGTCTTTAGCATTTTGACTGTGTTGTTTTTCATGGCCATGCCCTTAAGATGGGGTACACCAACATGAAATTTAATGCTAGCCCCTTTGTGTCATTTTATTTTTTCAATTAAGAAGCTTTGGTGGTAATCCACCATGGAAGAAAGAGAGCTACTGCCATTTCTGACTTGATGGCACATAACAGCAACAAATCCAGCTACGCAAACATTATAATGATTTATGACTGTTTATTAAGTAAGCATCAACAAATTTCTATTGTTGGCTTCAATTTATTTTTACTTTAACAAGTTGTTGTTCTGTTGGAATCAACCCATAGCTGACCCTCAGGTGGGTTTTCAACGGCAGTTAAGTGCACAGGAGGAGACTGTCGGACTTTCTCCCATGGAGCAGCTGGGGGATGCAAAGTGCGTGCCTTTTACAGCATAGCTTCTTACCAACAGGCTACCATCGCTCCAGAGAGGTTCTAAAATCTCCATATCTTTTGTGACCTCAGTATCTTAAATTTACTATGAAATCACTATTATCAGTGAAATTGCTCCCAGTGGAATGCAATCTCACAATCCCTGATGTCCTTAAGTCAATTATTAGTCACTGTCTCAGTTTACCTCTTCTCAAAAATTACACAAAGGTGTTTGCTTATGTACTATTGTTTTTGTTACTTTTATGTGCCATGGATCCTGAAATGACTCACAGCTGACCTCCAGTGGGTTTTCAGAGGCTGTAAACACACAGGAGATTTCTCATCCCTTTCCCATACAGCCACTGATGGTTTCAAATCACCTGCCTTAGAGCTGACAGTACAACCAGGCCACTAGAGCTTCCATAGGAATTATATTAGTATAATCAATTCTTCAGTATCCAAGAACCAAAAATATTGAATTTTATGCCTGCTAAAACTTAATGTAAATAAACTGACTACCATAAATTCTGACTACTAATTACTTTGGAAGACCATAGAACAACAACATAAGATTCCCAGACTGCCTCATCCTTTTCAAAACATGTCAGGTATTCAAATTGCTGACTTTTTGGATCTCAGTGCAGCATTTAATCTACTCTGCCAATAAGTCAGTATGCCTAAGTCTGCTTTATAGGAAAGGAAGCATTAAGGAAAAAAAAATTAAATTGCTTTTCATAAAAATTAAGTTTGTATTCAGTAAATCACATCTTTTTATCTTCTCAGTAATATTTTATTCTCTATGTAATAAACTTCCTGTAGTAAATAATTTCTTTCAAATTCTTATTTTATCTGTTAACTTCCCACTTCCCAAAATCTCAACAGAAAACCTGTTGATCACATAGAGTTAAGCTTATTAAACCTGCTTTGGTCAAAAAGAAGAATGCTTTGATAGAGGCTTTAAAAGTGTCTAAAAAGAAGTTAATCAAAGAAAGAAGTAGCTAAACTAATCTTTATTTTCTTCAGTGTTGTTTAACATAGGCATAGAAAAGTAGGTCTAACCTGGTGCCATATGCTTAAAACAGGGACAGGAAATTAGGTTGGTTTCCTCATAACCAATAAAAAACCTGTGGATAATCTTATCTTAACAAACCTATTATTATATAACCAAAGTTTAGTTTGGATCAACCAAATAAAATGTTGCTCATTCATTGAAATTTCATGGAAGCCCACACAATTCATATCATCAAGCCCTTTAAAAGCTGTTTAAATGTTAAACAGAATGACATATTGCTTTAGAATGTATGAAAATGGAACAAATGAGTTTTGTATATTCATAATAGGCTTTTACAACATGACATCCAGACAGATGTCTTATACTACTTCCCACATTTCGCATAATCCACTTGCCAAGCTAGAATTTGTTGCCAATATTCAGCTACAAAAGATTTTCCAATAGTAGGAGGTGAGGAAGAATTGCCATACTGTATGTTTATTTCCAAATTATCAAATGCTTTTTATTATAATAAAATTTCCTAATTAAAAACAACTATGTTACTCTCCAGTCTGGGAAACTGAGTGCAACGGCTGATTTCTGCAAAGGTGTTTTGTCTGGTTTGGGGTTGAGACTTGGGTGTGGCTGTTGTTTGCAACTGGGTGTGAGCTGATTGGATTTGGCCTCCTATTTAACAAGGCATTTGGTGGCCAGTTGGAGGCTACTTTCCTGTCTGGTTTTTGTGGAACTCCAGAATAAAACAAGCTTGGAAGCAGGAGTGGCATCCACTTTAAAGAAAAGCTTTCCTCTGGAAACGATAAACTTAGAGAAAAGATGAAAGTTTCATGTTCAAGGCTTTCATTCATAGGGTCACTATGAGTTGTCTACAACTTGACAGCACTTAACAACAACAACAACAACAACAACAACAACAACATGTTAAAAGATAGAGGGCCAAACAAAGACAGTGTGCTTTTGGCAAATACTGTTCTGTGTTTGGTTTATTAAGTTGCCTGATTTTTAAAGCCCTACAACATTCATTCACTCATTCTTTCACCCTTGCTAGTTCAACATCTGTGATGTATATACATAAGAAATTAATAATATGACTCCCATTCTTAAAAAAATTCATATAATCTACTTCATATTCAGCTCATGAATTACAACAGCTTCCACTATAATTTCCATGTTATAAGAAAGAAATAAAATGACACAGCATCAATGGTCCTATTTGAAGTCCTCTGTTTGGTGTCAGTCCTTTCACACAACTAGAAAAAAAAATCTCATGACTAGTGATAATCTTCTTTTAACAGACCTATTATATATATCCAAAGCTTAGGCTAATGGGTTAAAATGATGTTCACTCATTGAAGTTTCAATCAAACTGACATTCAGTCTCTTTGCACTTCCCTCCTGGTATACCATCATTTGCAGTATGTTGAGAAAGAATTCAAGAAGCTAAACTCTATGAAGTAAAATGTGGCATCAGGATTGGAGGAACACTCATCAATAACATTATACAAATAATACAACCTTTCTTACTGAAAGTGAGGAGGACTTAAAGCACTTGCTGTAGAAGGTTAAACACTGCAGCCTTCAATATGAATTGCATCTCAACATCAAGAAAATAAAAATCCTCACCACTGGACTGATACGCAATATCATGATGGGCAGAGAAAGGATTGAGATTGTCACCAACTTCATCTTATTTGGATTCCTAATACACTTAGTATGACCAGTTGGGAGACCAGGAGACATATTGCACTGGGAAAGTCTGAAGTCAGGGACCTCTTCAAATTATTGAGGTGTAATGTTATCAGCTTTAGAACTAAGGTACATCTGATTCAGACCATGGTCTTTTCAGTTACTTGCTATGTATATGAGGGCCAAGATGACAGAAGATGACCCAAGATGACAGAAGAAGAATTGATGTCTTTGAACTATGGTGTTGGAGAAAGGTGCTGGATATTCCATGGACTGCTAAAAGAACACCATTATGTACTGAGAAAGATGATTCCAGAATGTTCCTTAGAGGCAAAGATAATGAAGGTTTGTATCATATAGTTTGGATATGCTGCTTCTTGTTGTTGTTACACGTTGTGTTGAAACCAACCCCTAGCCGACCCTCCAGTGGGTTTTCAGAGATGGTAAATCACACCGGAGGAGCTCATCCTTTTCTTGCAGAGAAGCTGGTAGATTCAAACTGTGTGTCTTCAGTATTGCTGCACAGTTTCTTACCACTAGGTCACCAGGGCTTGTTGCTGTTGATGTTGTTATGTGCTGTCAAGTTGCCTGTGAGTCATGGCGACCCTATGTTCAATAGCTCTGCACCCAGTCTTACCTGAGCCAATCTCACTGTCTCTGACACACCTGCTCCTATTACTCCAGTCACTGTGTCAATCCATCTAATCCAAGATCTTCCTCTCCTTCATTGTTCCTCCATCCTTCCAAACATGATGTCCTCCAAGCACTGGTCTCTTCTGGCCATGTGCCCAAAGTATGTGAAATGATGTTTCAAAACCCTTGCCTCTAGAAAGCAACTTGGTTTTACCCTCTCCAGGATAGACTTGTTTGTTCTCTTGGTGGTCTATTGGTATGTTCAATACTATTCTCCATGAAATATACTCAAAGGCATTGATTCTTCTTCTTTCATCCTTATTCGTTGTTCAGCTCTCTGATACATAGCAAGTAACTGCAAAGACCATGGCCTGGATCAGGTGCAACTTAGTCTCCAGACTGACATCTTTGTACTTTAGCACTCTGGAGAGGTTGCTGAGAGACTTTCATAATCCAGTTCATCCTTTGATTTCTTGATTGCTGATACCAAGAGCATTGATTGTGGGCCCAAAAAGGTTAAAATTTTAACAGTCTCTTCTCCATTTAACATGGTGCTGCTATTGGCCCAGTCATGAGAATCTTCATTTTACTGATGTTGAGCTTCAATCCATTTTGAAGACTATATTCCTTGACTTTATTCCTTGTAGAGGGATATCATGCTTGGGAAGATTGAGGGAAGGCAAAAGAAAAGAAGATTCTCAACTAGGTGGATTGACAGAATGACTGCAGCAATGAGCTCGAGTGATTCACAGATTGTTCGGATGGCACAGGATAGGATAGGTTTCAGATCTATCATTCATCAGAGTTGCTATGAGTCTTACTCAGCTCAAGACAATGGCACCTAACAACAGCATACCACCATTTGCTTCCTTACATTCTACTCTTTGTTAATTGTCTTTCACCTCCAAAAGACTGTAATAGTCCCTGCAGATAGACTCATAACTTATTCATTCTTGAATTCTCCACCATTTCTGCACTCCTTTGCACATACCAGTTGTTCAGTAAATACTTATTACAAACAAAAGACTTGGCACCCAACTTTTATAGTCATTAGCTATTAAACTAGAGTGATCATAGTTCAAGACAAATCTTGATTCTTACACAGTACTACTCATGCACATCTATCTGTGTAACTCCCTTTTTCTAGGGTCCATACTAGCAAAATTAAGTAAACCTGTGTATGTTACTTAACGGGCAGGAATCATACTTCTCTTATATCAGTATTGATAGCACAACTTATTCACTCAACTAACAAATATTTATCAAGTTATTATTATTGTTTGTTTTTCATATACACAATTGAATGAGAACTGGTGCATGGTTGATCTTCCAGAGGGTGTTCAGTCAGTAAATCACATGGGAAGGGACTGACCTCTGTTCTACTCAGAATCAGTGGGTGGACACAAACCATTGTGCCTTCAGGTTTGGTAAAACAGCTCCTTTCCTTTAGGCTGGAAGTAGGAGTGGCATTCCCTTCCTAAACAGCATGCTTCTAGAAACTCTATGAACATTGATAAATGCTGATAGTTATTGAAAGACTTCAGGCCTTTTGTTCATAGGGTCACTATGAGTTGTTCTTGACTCAAAGGCAATCAACAACAACCCCTAGGCTAGAAATCCCATATCAAAGATGACCCACATTCCTCCCAAGGTGGGTGAGATACTGCTGTCATGGTGATTTCGATCCATCAATTTTCAGTCATGTTTCTGCAGTTGTAAATCTTTATAAGAGGGTGCAGCCTTGTCTTTCATTCTCAAACTAGTAAGTAGAGCAGAACGCTTGATCTTTCAGTTAGCAGCACAACATTGAACCTAGTTTACTACTGTTATTGCTTGTTATTGATTGCTGTCGATTTGTGCATGATGCATAATGACCCTATGACAAAAGGCCTGAAGCTTTTCTATAACTATCATCATTTATCACAGAGGCATGTTGTTTAGGAAGTAGATGCCACTCCAATAAAACATAGACAATTAATGAAATATGTAGTATGAGAGATGATAAGAGATGTGAGGAAGGGAATTGTTTCATTGCAATTGAACTCTTGAGATTTAAGGACTAGCATATATCGGATGATAATTGAAGGGGGGCCTTCCACTGATGGCTGACTCAACAAGAGATATGGTGATTATGCAAAAAGTAAAAGACAAACATGGATGTGTCTGAAAGGAATATTTGTTGAATGAACAAGTAAGTGAATGAATTAAGCTTTCAACTTACTAGCTATAATGACAAAAGACAGAAAATTTGTCCTTGAGAAGGAGGAATGTTGTTACCATGACCCAGAATTTAACTGTTACTATAGTTCTAGATTTTCAATCTCTAAATAGAAATATCACAATTAATAAATTGAGGAAATCTATCTTTTTCTGTTACGAGTAATTCCTTTATTGATGAACTATTTTTGTATTAGTCTTTAGAATATTTAATAAAAGTAAATGCAATTTAATATCTGCTTAGACAAAATTTACTGTTAAATTTGATAAATTAATCTGAAATCCAGATTACATGCACTTTAATAGCAATCACGGGAAATTTGAAGTGATAATAAATAAGTAAAAAGTATCAAAATATCATTAATTATCTTATTTATTTAGCAACAGGAGTTAGTATTAACATTTTAGAGTCATCTTCTCTTTATACCTGTCCTCTGGACAATTAAATAGGCACATATTCACAGAATAATCACTATTGCTAATTAACATCACAGCAGATATTTATTGAACATTTACTGGTACCACCACATACTGTGCTAAAGTTATTTCATGTAATAGACACTCTTAATTGAAAGGACCAAAAGTGACCAGAAATAGTGACTTTCCCAAATACATAGCCCTTTTTATGAAGAACACCCTGCTCCATGGGGCAAGACACTCATTTATGTTTGTTATGTACCATCGAGTCATGTGAGCCGTAATGACCCTTTGTTCAGCAGCTCTGAAGCCTGCCCTGTCCTGAGTCAGTCTCCCTGACTCCAATACATCAACCTCCCCTTACCCTAGTTACTCTATCAATCTATAGCATATGGGGTCTCCCTCTCCTGCACAATCCTTCCACCCTTCCAAGTAAGATGTTTTTCTTCAAGCACTTGTCTCTCCGGCCACGTGACAAAAGTATGTGAGACAGAATTTTAAAATCCTTGCCTCTAAAAAGAGACTTGGTTTCATCCTTTCCAAGACAGATCTATTTGTTTTCTTGGCAGTATGTTCAAGACTCTTCTCTAGCACCACAACTTAAAGCATCAATTCTTCTTCTGTCACACTTAATCATTGTCCAGTTCTCTGATTCATAGCAAGTAACTGCAAATTTATAAGCATAT
>NW_006399849.1:6840811-6841374 GCF_000299155.1 Elephantulus edwardii | reverse complement strand
CTTGGTCAATATGATAAAAGGAGGTCTGTCATTGAGATAGACTGGCAGCGTGCCTGAAGTAACAGGCTATAGCATGGCAGAAATTTTTAGTTTGCTTCAGATCAGGTCCTACCTAATTCTGTTCTGTTGTACATACGGTCCTGATGAATAGGAGCCCACTCAATACCTTTAACTGCAACAACTATAAGTGTGAGATGAAGATAGACAATCTGTTAAAATGTTTGTTCATTAAATACATCTATAAAGGAGGCTTAAGATAAATTTTTCTCATATCAATTAATGTTCCAATTCGTTTGCTTTTCTCTTAGCCATTGTCAACTAGGCTTTTAAAACACAGCAATTCCACGTACAATTGAACAAACATTCCCTGGTCCTACGTCATCCTCAGGACTGGATGAGGATTGGACTGTTGTGACTATCCCTCTTTCAATGTCTAATTTTCAGAGCAAAAGATATAAGACAGGGAAAGTAAAGGGCCAGTGAAAGAGTAAGAATCTCAATGAGATGGGTTGACACAAGGACTTCAACAATGCACTTCAGCTTTGGAGGAATCTTTTTTTTTT
>NW_006399849.1:6829279-6840254 GCF_000299155.1 Elephantulus edwardii | reverse complement strand
TATATTCCCAGTAGCGGAATTGCTTGGTCAAATGGTATCTCTATTTGTAACTTTTTGAGAAAGCGCCACACCGCTTTCCACAATGGTTGCACCGTTGCAGGTATCTTTAGAATGGCATAAGATAGGGCAAGGCTTCAATCTGTTGTTCATAAGACTGCTATGAATTGTAGTTGACGTGAGGGCAGTGCCGTTAGCAATAACAATTTTCAGAAGTGGGTTGCTGTGGCTTTCACCCAAGTCTACGTTAGCCTATGAAAGCTCTCCTGAAAAACATTCAGCGTCATACAAACACACAGAACATCAAATTCAACGGATAGATATTTAATGCATTCATGGGAGGTTCACTAAGCGAGGTTTGAGCTAAGTCTTCCACACGCAAAGTGAGAATTTTACCACTGAACTAACACTGTTTCTGCCAACTACTTTAGGCCGTCAAAACCTGATTCAGTTTAATGTTGAAATTGAATCATAGTCACTTTTACCATAAAATATACATAACTGTTGATCTTTACTTTGCTTTTTTTTTTCTTATTCACAACTCTTTCCAAATACATGTTTGAGTATGTTAGAGTGATTTTTAAAAAAACAAGGGAGCTCCGGTGTCCTACTTTGCAAGTTGATACACTGCCAACCCAAAGGCAGGCAATTCCAATCTATGAGCTGTTCCATGGGGAAAATAAGGACAGTCTCTTCCCATGTGATTTACCGCCTCTGAAAATCTGCTGAAGGGTGAGCTATGAGTCAGTTCTGACTTGACGGCAATGAGGTAAAAAGAAGTAGTTTTCTGAACAGACATCCATTTACTTTTTAAATTAAGTGTTCTTTATGTTATAAAAATGGTAATAATATTGTTAAAGTTCTTTTCATCAAGCCTATATACACACCATCTTACAGTTATAGCACAGATACTTACTCAAATTCCAAAATGAAAACACACAATTTCTACAGCATACAGACAAATGATACTGAGGTTAATATTTATTTTGAAGGAATTTTTATTTTGAAGTAATAAGTATGGGCACTGGGACTAGATATAGTTTATTAATGGCACTGAATACTTTTGTGAAAGATAAAAGAAATTATAATCTTGAAAAATGATTCAGCTATTAAATTGATTTTGTAATTTGGAAAACCAAGTGAGTTGAGACCAAATAAATGTAACTTGTGGGGAAAATGTTAAATTAGCAAAACAAAAGGAGAATTAAAATGTCGTTCATACACGTCAAGTTTACGTAATATGAATTAGTAATAGCTCAAGTTAATAGCTCAAGATAGTAGAAAGTTGCAAAGAGGAATACCAAAAGTATTGCACCATTAGGTTGTTGAGCACATCCTCTCTTTATAGATTTCTAGATCAAATGAGACAACTCAGTCACTTTGAAAATTTGCACTCAGAGTAGTAGCTGAGAACAAATGTCATATAAATTGATACCATTGTGCTTGGAGATGAGAAGGCAGGAGTGACTCGATAGGATGGTTCAGAGACCTTCAAACAGATAATGATATCTACCTACTACTTTCCATCTTGTAGCTAGAAAATAAGAACACACATGATTTTTAAGACAACTAGAGAGAATGGAATTCAGAAGCATAGAAAGATTTCTTGACATTGAAAAGGTCAGTCTTTAAATCCTGGGCATTTGTGGAAAATAACTTTAAAACTATTTTCAAGGGTATGTTGCTTTGACAATCTACTACCATAGAGGTTCACATAGAAACAGCCGAGGTGAATCATTCTCAGTTTATGTACCTGAATTAAAGGTAAGTCAAAGACATCATTATGTCACACAGTCTATGAAACGTACTAGTAGAAGCAACTATTTAATTATCCAGTATTTTATAACATGAAGGAGCTCTGGGAGCACCATGGCTAAGCACTAAGCTATTAAACCAGAAAGTAGGAGTTTGTACTCACCCATACTATTTGTTTCCATAAAGAAAATATTCTAGATAATCTTCTGTGACAGTTCTAATCTGTCTTTGGGTCACTAAGAGTAGAAACAGATTGCATAGGAAATAACAAAAACACCTCACAGCTTTAAAAATCAATCACTTAATCATAATTTTCTCCTTGTAATAGTCTTGCATTGTGGTTTTGACAGCCAAAAGAACAAACAAGTCTGTCTTAAAGAAGTGCAATCACAGTTCTTCTTAGAGGGAAGGATGGTGAAACTATATCCCACAAACTTGGGGCATGTTGTCAGAAGGGGTCAGTCCTTGGAAAATGACATCATGGTGGGAAACGAGGAGGGTCAGAGGAGGAGAGGGGGACACTCACAAGGTGGACTGATGCAGAGATTCTCACAATGATGTCAAGCAAATAAGAGTGTGAGAATGGCACAGGGTAGAGCAAAGTTCAGATGTTTTGTTCATAGGACTGCTATGATTTGTAGTTAACTCAAGGGCACCTACCAACAACAGCCTAGCAGGATATAAAATTTCGAAACATACATGGTTGGGTGTACCTCACAAATGTTACATTAGTCTAAAGAAGAAAAGGTTTGAATATATGAATGAAACTTTAGTCAATGTGTTGTTTTTATTCGGTGCTATGGAGTGGGCCACAACTCATAGTACTTCCATGAAAAAGAAACTGGAACTTAGCTCTGTGTCCCTCACCATCCTCACAGCCTCCTCCTGGCTCTAGTCCACTGTGGTGGTTACTGTGGTGTGGTCAAATCATCTTGTCAAGGGTTTTCTTTTCATTCACTGGCCCTCCACCTTTCCCAGCATGGTGCCTTTTCCCAAAGATTGGCCCCTTCGGACAACTACCTCAATGTATGCGAAATGAAATGTCTCCATTTTTACCACTCAGGAGCAATTTAAGATTGCTTTTAAATGCTCCAAATCACTGGCAATAAGAGAGATGCAAATCAAAACCACAATGAGCTACCATCTCACTCCAGTAACAGTGGCAAAGTTTAACAGGGCAGCAAGTAATAGATGTTAGAGAGGATGTGGTGAGAAAGGACTCTTACACATTGTTGATGGGATTGAGAAATGGTTCAACCACTCTGGAAGGCAGTTTGGCGCTTCCTCAAAAAGCTGAAGATAGAAATTCCATATGCCCAGCCATTCCACTACTTGGAATATACCCTAATAATATGAGAACTGAGACAAAAACTGAGATTTATACACCAATGTTCATAGCAGCATTATTAACCATTGCAAGAACATGGAAACAGGCCAAAGGTCCAAACACAAACTAATGAAGTAAGAAATTATGGTGCACTCACACAATGGAATACTATGCAGCATGTGGGAGCAATAACTTTGTAAATTATTACCTAAACTTGTGAGGGACTGGAGAGCATCATGCTGAGTGAGCTCACTCAGTCCCACAAGGATAGATATTGTATAAAACCGTATTGTAGAATGAGTATAAGGATCCAGGAGGGGTGGGAGAGGCTAGAAGTAGAGGCATGTGGATGTGCAGATAGAAGGGGGGGATTAATCATTGGGTTGCACAGTTTAATGGGGGAGTGAGGGAAATTGAAAGAATCTGTTCGAATTTGTATTACAGTTTTGTAAATAAAGTGGAAATAATAAATTATATTGCAGCACTAAAATAAAACACACACAGAAATTCATTTTTTTTAAAAAAGAGACTGCTTTTATATGGTTCCAATATGAAATACTATGAGATTTCAGGGGAATTAAAATCAATATTCCCCTGAAGAAAATGTATTCTGTTTACATAGAAAGCTTTGCCCTACAGGATTATAGGCAGATGATAGAATTGCTGAATAGAGTTGATTGTATGGTTTCTAAAACATTTATGTGATAACTTTATAGTATTTCTTAAAAATTGACAAAAAGTAAAGGCAGCAAATATTATCCTGAAAAACATAAATAATGTCACCTTCAATGATAGGATCCATTTCTTTATTTTCTATCTCCATGAAAGAAGCATCTTCTACCATTTTGCAAATACGTACATGACATACATACATGTACATGTATACACACATACACACACATACAACACAGAGCATAAACTACAGAACTGTATCAGCAGTCTGGAAAACAGGGGAAGGGGGACAACAGTGAAGCAAATATTAAATTAAGAAAAGGGTGATATTTAACAGTAGGTGGAATAATGTAGTTTCTATTTATCTGTCCTCTCCACAGTTCAATGTGTTCATCGTAAAGCAATCAGTAGCCCGCATCCACAGACACACAGAGAAGAAAGCAGTCACAGCCTCGAGATGGAGAAGAGTAAACATTATCTGTAAATATTGGTTAGTAGTTGTTCTTGTCTGAGTCTATCCTGAAAGACTGACCAAAGCCTATTTTTTAGTTTTGCCTGTCTCCTTGCTCATTTTACTGGACTCCACAATCCGTACGTATCCTTGGTACCAGCAGTCAGGAGATTAGGGAATGTATTGCAGTGGCAAAGTCTACAGTCTAGGACCTCTCCAAATTACTGAGGAGCAATGATGTTAGGTAGTTTGATGACTAAGGTGCCCTTGATTCAGACCATGGTCTTTTCAAATCTCTCACTTGGCAGAAGAAAAATTGATGCTATGAACTGTGGTTGTTGGACTGCCACAAGAACAAATAGATATGTCATGGAGAAGGTGCAGCCAGAGTGCTCCTTGGAGGCAAGGATGGTGAGGCTTCATCTTACATACTTTGTGCATGTTGCTAGAAATAGCTATTCCCTGGGGAAAGACATCATGCTTGGAAAAGTGGGGTGACCATGAAGGAGAGGAAGATCTTCAATCAGGTAGACTGACATAGTGACTGCAGCAGTGAGTTCAAGTGTATCATAGATTGTGAGGTTGGTACATGTTAGGACAGGATTCAGATCTGTTGTTCATAAAGTTGTAGTGTGTCATAGTCGTAGTTGATTCAATGACACCTAACAATAACAAGCTGTTCATCTAGGGCTAGGAACAGTGAGAAATTACTAAGGCTGTAGCTCCCAATTGACATTAAGGTTGAAAGAGTACCATAAAAGCATTCAGTAGGAGACAGATGGCTGTGAGTAAAGGCAGAAGAGTGAGCTTTTAGGAACTGAGAAAACCAGAGGCATGCTTAAGGCAAGATGCATAATCAGGCACTGGCTGAGAAAAGCTTATGCTTTCACCACACATTGACCCTCAAGTTCACTGCACATCTGGCTAAGCATTAAAAGAGGGCTTCAACACAGATTAAGCTTGAAAATACTTGGAAAGACTTTTGTTTGCTTGCTTTGTTTTTTATTCCTCTTTATTCCTCAAGAAAGTACTCCATCTTCACATAGCCAGGAAGGCTTCCCCCCCCCAAAAAAAATAGTTAGTGGAAGTGATTTATAAAACACAGATTATCTTCAACAGCTAAAAACAAACAGATACAGAAAATCCTGGAAAAAGAGTAAGAAATTCATTTCCAGGCAGGAAGTTGATTTACAGAGATAACAACAACAAATCACAAGGCATATAAAGAAAGAAAAAAAGATGGTCCATTTAAAAAAAAAAATAAAGTGACAGAAATCAGGTCTAAAGAATACTACTTAAAGAATATTGCTGTTGGGTGCCGTCAAGTCAGAACCAACACATAACTAAACCTCTGGCAGGTTTTCAGAAGCTGTTCATTACATAGGAGGAGATACTTAAAGAAAAGGAATAGGCAAGTATTTCAAATTGCAATATTAAATATGTTTAAAGAGCTAAATATATAAAGTAAGAAAATAAATACACCAATCAAACAAAACTCAAACTCACTGTTGAACCAACTAGTAGATGACCCTCCTGTGGGTTTTTTTGAAATTCTAAATTGCATGGGAGGAGATTGACCATCTTTCTCCCAGAGTCACTGGAGGATTTGAACTGTCAGAGAGACATAGACTTTGGGTTAGCAGCACAACTCCTTCAGAACTACATTACCATGTTGTTGGTGTTGTTAGGTGACATCAGTCCAGTACAACTTCATAGCAACCCTATGGACAATGGATCTGAGACTTGTCCCATCCTATGCTATCCTAACACTTCCTGACACACTAGAGCTCATTGCTGCAGTTGCTATGTCAATCCACCTGGTCGAGGGTCTTCCTCTTCTTCACCAACCCTCCACCCCACCCTTCTGAACATCATGTCCTTCTCCAAGAAATAGCCTCTCCTAACAACATACCCTAAGTATGTGAAGCTAAGCCTCATCATTCTCAACTCTGAAGAGCAACTTCTGCTACACCTTCCCAAGACATATTTGTTCTTTTGGCAGTCCATGGGATGTTCAGTGATCTTCCCCAACACCATGGTTCAAAGGCATCAATTCTACTGTCATCCTTAATCACTGTCCAGCTCTCAGATGCATAGCAAGTGATCAAAAAGAATATGGCCTGAATCAGATGTACCTAGACTTCAAACTGACATCGTTACTCCTCAATAATTTGGAGAGGTCCCTAACTGCAGATTTTTGTTTTCTTGGCATATGGATCCATATGCAAGCCTGCAGTTGTTTAACTTTAGGTATCAAGTACTTCAAGTCCTCCTCACTTTCAGCAAGCAAAATTATGTCGTCCACATCAAGAATTTCCTAATGAGGCTTTCTCCTGATGTCATATCCTTCTTCAATGAGTAGAGCTTCTCAAATAATTTGCTGAGCATATAGATTGAGTAAGTGTAGAGAAAGTACACATCCCTAATGGCCACGTTTCTTGATTTTAAACGATGCTGTCTTCCCTTGCTCTATTTGTACAACAGCCTCTTGATCTAGGTATAGGTTTTGCACAAGCATAATTAAGTGTTCTGAGATTTCCATTATTTTCAATATTATTTTTAATTTGTTACTAGCCACACAAATACCTTTGCATTGTCAATGAGGCACAAATAGGCATTCTTCTGGTGTTCTCTGCATACAGCCAGGATCCATCTGATATCAAAAATTATATTCTTGGTTCCATGGCCTCTTCTGAATCCAGATTTAACATCTTCCGTTCCCTGTCTATGAGCTGTTCTAGCTGTTTTTGAAAAATATTCAGCAGTATTTTGCTTGCATCATGTGATATTAATGATATTGTTTGATAATTTCTACATTCT
Source organism: Elephantulus edwardii (assembly GCF_000299155.1). Classification (NCBI taxonomy): domain Eukaryota; kingdom Metazoa; phylum Chordata; class Mammalia; order Macroscelidea; family Macroscelididae; genus Elephantulus; species Elephantulus edwardii. The sequence goes on along the minus strand of NW_006399849.1, from coordinate 6,833,232 downwards.
GTTAGATATACTTTCTTGGGAATGGGAACAAATATAGATCTCTTCCAATGAGTTGATTTACAGCTGCCTGGCCAACTGACTGGAAGATGATAAGTGAGAAAATGATTAGTTGTGTGTTGTTAGGTGCCATCAAGTTGAGTACAACTCATAGTGACTTTGTGAACAAAAGTTCTGAACCCTGTTCTATCCTGTGCCATCCTCACACTTCCTGACACACAAGAGCCCATTGCAGCAGTTGCCATGTCAATCCAACTGGTTAAGAGTCTTCCTCTTCTTTGCCTACTCTCTACCCTTCCTCCAAGTAATATCCCTCCTAGCAATATGCCCAGAGTATATAAGACAAAGCCCCATCAACAACAATCAAATAAAAACAAAACAATACAATAGAAACAAAAAAGCTCTCCCCACAATTAGAAAGGAGACAACTATTTGCTTTCTTTATTACTCTGTACCATTTTATGAAAATATATTGTTGCTGTTAGGAGCTGTTGAGTAAAGTAATATCATCAGAAACCCTATGAACCCTGTCCTATCTTGTGTCATCCTCATAATCTCTGACATACTTGAGTCCATTATTACAAGCACTGTGTCAATCCATCTGGTTAAGGGTCTTCCTCTTTATTTTCTTTCACTTTTCCAAGTATGATGTCTCTCTCCAAGAAATAACCTCTCCTAGCAACAAGTTCAAAGTATATGAGATAAAGCTTTGCCATCTTTGCCTCCAAGGAACACTCTGGCTGCATTTTCTCTAAGACATATCCATTCGTTCTTTTTCAGTCCATAAGGACATTCAGCACTCTTCTCTAACACCACAGCTAAAGGTTTAAATTGTGCTTCTATCATACTAATTCATTATACAGCTCTCAGATGCATATCAGGTGACTGAAAAGGTCATTGTCAGAATCACACACACCTTAGTCTTCAAAATTATAAAACTGCTCTTCAATAAATTGGAAACATCCTTGATTGCAGTCTTTCCCAGTGCAATCTGTCTAATGATCCCTGACTGCTGGTACAGAGCATATTGATTATAGAGCCAGGTAAGATTAAGTCATTGATAGTTTCAATATTTTCTCTGTCATGATGTTGTCTGTAGATATAGTGTTGGGAATTTTTGCTACTGGAATACCAAGATGTACTTGTGGATGTGCTTACCAGTCTATGCCAAGAAATTTTGATTGCTTGGCCAACTGATTGGAAAAGATCCACTTTTATTCTCATTCTCAAAAAGGTGATGTTGACATTATCAAACAATATAATAAATATCACAAGCAAGTAAAATATTGCTTAGGGTCGTTCAAAAAAACCACTGGAACAAAACATAAACAGTGAACTTACAGAAGTTCAAGGAGGATTTGGAAGAGGTCATGGCACTAAGGATTTGCCAGTGTCAGATGGATCATGGCTTAAAGCAAAGAATACCCACCTTTGGCTTTGTAGCATCACTTTCTATCCACTAGGCCAACTGATCTTAAGCTCATTCCCTATCTATTTTTTTTATATTTAAATATTTTGAAGGGACTAGAGCTATTCAAATAATCTGCAGATACAATATGAACTTTAACAACATTCCAACAAATTTTCTTTAGAAGATATGGAAATGTCAATACTTGATATCATACAGAAGTACAAGAGGTCTGAATACTTAAAACAATATTAAAAAAGAAAATAAGTTGATGACCTACACTTACTGGTTTTGAGAGATACGTAAAAGCTATGATACTTGAAATAGCATGATACTTATATAACCACAGAAACACAAGCAAATGGAATAAAACTGAGAATATAAAAATAAACATACACATTTATTATTCATTTATATACAAAAGTACCTGTGAAAGTCTGCTGTTAGGGACCTCTCAAAGGTACTCAGGAGCAACAGTGTCTCTCTGGAGACTAAGGTGCGCCTGATACAGGTCATGGTATTTGCAATTGCTTGTTATGCATCAGAGAGTTGGACAATGACTAGGGAGGAGAGAAGGAGAGTGGATGCTTTTGAGCTGTGGTGCTGGAGAAGGGTATTGAGTGTACCATGGACTGCTAGGAAAACAAACAGATTCATCTTGGAGAGGATTAAACCAAGCTACTCCTTGGAGGCAAAGATTCTGGGGCTTCGTCTGACATACTTTGGACATGTTCCCAGGAGGGACGGGTCCTTGGAGAGGGACATCATGCTTGGGAGGGTGGAGGGACAGCGCAGGAGGGGAAGACCCTCTATGAGATGGATTGATTCGGTGACGGGGGTAATCGGGATGGGTGTGTCAGAGGCGGTGCGGTTGGCGCAGGATAGAGCAGGGTTTAGAGCTGTTGTGCATAGGGTCACTATGAGTCGGAAAAGACTCGACGGCACATAACAACAACAACAACATACAAAAGTTTCAATTCAATTCAATGGGAAAAGCAGAAATCAAAATAATTGCCCTCAATTCATAGCAGAGCCTCCAGCAGGTTTCAGAAAATGTAAGTTGCAGGAAAGGAAATTGCCTATCTTGATGCCAAGGAGCTTCTGGTGGTTGGAAACACTAGAGGCCCAGATTTTGGCTTAAAGCATAATTTTTAAAGGACTACTCCACTGGGGCATTCGAAAAAGAATCATCTTCATGAATGACCTTAGGACAACTAGATCTCCACACACTACAGGATGCAGAAGGTAAAAAGATGAATTTCAGATTTTTATTTTCATAATGAGTTTTTGGACACAACTTCAAAGTTTAAATAACAAAGAAACATATACACACACACATACACATACCCCAAAGAGCTAAATTGGATTTCATAGAGATTAACGGCTTTTCTGTATCAAAGAAGTTTATAGAAAAAATGTACAAAATGGAAAGAAGTTTGGCAGTCATACATGTGAGTTCAATATCCATAATATATAAAAAATTCAACAAAAAAGGCAATTATAGAAATGCAAATGACTTGAATAAAAAGTCAATATTTCCCCACAGAAGACATCAAAATGGTCAAGAAACATATACAAAGATGCTCAAAGTTATTACTCACTTAAGAAAGATTGCTGTCGAGTCAGAAATCACTCATAATTGATGCCACAGCAGGGTTTCAGAGACCCTCTGTCACATGTGAAGAGAGTGCCCGTCTTTCTCCCTTGGAGGCTAGTGCCTTTTGGTTGTCATGTAGCCCCTTACCCACTATACCACCAGACCTACCTCATTAATCATTAGAGAAATGCAAATCAGAACCACATTGAGGAACCATTTCCTTCCTACAATCAAAACCAATAAATAAATAAAATATCTTAGAAGATGTGCATAAACTTGGTTCCTTACCCATTGCTGATTATAATGTCAAATGGTGAGGCCACTGTGGGAAACAACTTGACAGTTTTTCCAAAATTTAAACACAGACTCACTGTAGGAAACAAACATTTCACTCATTGGACTATATTAAAAATACTTTAGGGATCTAAACAGACATTTCTACCCAGATTGAGGGGAAATAAAACAAACATATAACAATCAAGGCTCCAGGAGTTGACAGCACACTAATTGATTTATTTCAACAAAGAGACATTGCCCTGAATGTGCTCACGAAGTTGTGCCAAGAAATCTGGAGGACAGACAGCTGCCCAACTGACTGGATAAGATCAATATTTGTCCCCATTCCACAGAAAGGTGACCCAACAGAGTGTGGAAATTATTGAACAATATCATTAATATCACATGCAAGTAAGGTTCTGCTGGAAATTATCTAAAAATGTTTGGAGCAATATGTCAACAGAGAACTGCCAGATGTGCAGGCTGGATTTAGAAGAGGTCGTGGTACTAGACATGTTATAGCTAATGTTAGATGGATTTTGGCAGAAAGCAGAGAGTACCAGAGGAATGTCTATCTGTGCTTCATTGACTATGAAAAGGCTTTTGACTGTGTGGATCACAACAGGCTATGGTTGACTGAGAAAAATGAGAATCCCAGAACATTTGATTGTGCTA
>NW_006399849.1:6818814-6828584 GCF_000299155.1 Elephantulus edwardii | reverse complement strand
GATGATAGAAAGAGAATTGATGCCTTTGAGCTGTGGTGCTGGAGAAGAGTGTTGATTATACCATGGACTGCCAGGAAAACAAACAGGTTTGTCCTGGAGAAGGTGAAACTGGAATTATCCTTGGAGTCAAGGATTCTGAAGCTTCGTCTGACATACTTTGGGCATGTTGCAAGGAGAGACTGGTCCTTGGAGAGGGACACCATGTTTGAGAGAGTGGAGGGACGGTGCAGGAGAAGAAGACCGTCGATGAGATGGATCGATTCTGTGATGGGGTGGTGGGAATGAGCGTGTTTGAGACAGTGAGGTTGGCACAGGACAGAGCAGAGTTTAAGGCTGTTGTACATAGGGTCTCTATGAGTCTCAAGCACTCGATGGCACCTAACATCACCAACAACATAATAATCTTAGACAAATAATAAAATGTATTATACAATGAAATTATTAAATCATGAAGAGATGAAAATCTGATGAACGATATTACATGAATAAATCTTAAAAATATGCTAAGTGAAATAAAACTCAGAAACAAAAAGATAAATATTAGATCATCCTAAATACATGAACTACTTAGAATAGGCAAAAGTTTATTAGTATTTTCCACACTGCAGAACAGGAGAAGTATCAGGGACTTATTGATTAGGGGATGCTAATTTCTGTTTGGAGTGATGAAAAATGTTGGAAGTAAATATTGATGATGGTTACACAGAGGGAAAATGTAATTAAATATGACTGAGTTTTATACTTAAAATGATCAACATGCTCAATTTTGTTTTCTGTACAGTTTATTGTAATAAATTTCTTTAAAACCATGACATAATTCCTAAAGGCGCATTGCCATGGGAAAGTCTGCTGTGAGGGACCTCTCCAAAGTACTGAAGAGCAATGGTGTCTCTCTGGAGACTAAGGTACATCTGATACAGGCCATGGTCTTCACAACTGTGGTGCTGGAGAAGAGTATTGAGAGTACCATGGACTGCTAGGAAAACAAACAGATTCGTGCTGGAAAGGGTTAAACAGGGTGGCTCTTTGGAGGCAAGGATTCTGAGGCTCCATCTAACATACTTTGGACATGTTGTAAGAGGAGACCGGTCCTTGGAGAAGGACATCATGCTTGGTAGGGTAGAGGGACGGCACAGGAGGGGAAGGCCCTCTATGAGGTGGATTGATTCGGTGACTGGGGTTATTGGGATGGGTGTATCAGAGACAGTGCGATTGGCAGAAGACAGAGCAGAGTTTAGGGCTGTTGTGCATAGGGTAGCTATGAGTCACAAGCGACTTGACGGCACATAACAACAACAACATACAGTCCATTTAGGGGCCCAGGTTACAGTGCTTTTCTTTCCAGTACTGGAAAAGTAATAGTGTCATGACAAGGAGAAGGAAAGGCTTAATCTTCTGAATTGCCATTGTTATTGTGATTATGAATGGTAGAATGGGATATCTCAAATTTATTTAGCATGTTATTATTTCTTTTCTAGAATGGATAACATTAATACTAATGAGAACAGATTGTAAATGCATTTTTAAATTATTCAATGTAGTGTGATTTTAAACCTCTAATTCTTATTTACATGTTGTGATAATTGACAATCCTTGCTCTCAGTTTGATTTTTTTTTTTTTTTGGTCTTCATATCACTGAAAAGATAATCCCTGTTAACTGAGGCTTTTTTTCTATGTTTATATTCACATTTGACATATAAGGTACAGAATCAGGTATTTGAAAGAATCATAGAATTCAGTGGGGATTCAAGTAGTCAGAGAGAGAGATTGAGATTGATTGCCTATAAAGATGAGAGAAACAAACAAGTATTAGGAAGAATTTAGTGTGTTGTTTAGGATTTAGTCTGTTGTTGATTGCCATAGAGTCAAGGTCAAGTCATAGCAACTCTATGAACAAAAGACCTAATGCCTTTCCATAGCTATCATTGTTTGTCCAAGTTCATAGAGTTTCCAAAAGCATGTGATTTAGGAAGTGGATACCATTCCTGCTTCCCAACCTGATTTACAATGGGGAGCTCCACCAAACACTGTACACAATGGGGAGCCATTCTGGTATTTGATATTTCCATGGCACAAGGTTCAGCATCATAGCAAACCCAGGTTACCTCATACAGCACATTGACAAAGAGTGATGTGCGAAGTGGAAGAATATAGATCCTCCAGACATAACATCACTAGTCTCATTTATCAGTGGCTAAGTGTCGAGTCAAACATGACTCAGAGTAAGCTTTGCACAAAAGACTCGAAATCTGTTCTATAATGAACATAATTTCTGTACATTTATAAGAGAGTTTGTCGAGTTTCCAGAGGCATCTAGTTTAGGAAATGAATGTCACTCCTGCTTCCCAGTATGAATCAGTCTGGAAGTTCATCCAACCATTGCACATAATGGGTAACCATGATGGTATTTGACACGACTATGGGATACTGTTCAGCATCACAGCAACTCCAGGCTGTTCAGTACAGCAATTAGACAAATGATTGCTATGTTTTTTAAAGAATATTCATTCTAAAATTATTAAATTTGGCCCGAGGATTTAGTCTAGGAACTCAAATAGAGAAAAAGAATGTACAACAGAAAGAATACAAAAGAATAAAGAACTTTTTAGGAGGAATGACATAACTGAATAATATTGAGGGCATAGTCTTTTCTTAGCATGTTGCTAAGAACTAAGTCTATTTGAGATCAGGTTGGAAAGTACCTGAATCTCCTCTCTAGGGTCTCCCTTTCCTGGCATCCTATTCACTTGAAGCATACCCTGTTTTTAGCAAGTGACTGTGGCGTGCTTAGAAGTTCGCCATACTCATTATAAAATACTTCGTCATTTTGTTTCAGGCTGTCTATTCGTCCTTAGAACATGGTGAGAGAAAACAAGAGGATACCTCAGCAACTTTTATAAGCATTGATCATGATAATAAAGGAATTGGCATTATGATGTTCACATCCCTAAGGAAGTGAAAGGGAAGAATTAATTATAACATGAAAGAAGTACAGGATGAAGTTGGCAAATAGTGTGCCGTTGTACCACAGGTGAGCCAAGGGCCCGAGTTTGGACAGCACCTTCTAATCTTATTATTCTTTTTAACTTCTTCTCATTCACTTTTAAAGTAGAGGAAATAGCATATAAACATTGGGATTTGGGTTTCTTTTGAAGATTCACAAGTCTTGAAATGCTGAGAAACCCCTTGTACATGGTGACTCGGCGGCAACGTTCTGCTCTCAAGACAGCACAGCCATTCTTACCTAATCCAAGCACATTCCACGCCTGGCATCTCAACACGTCTAACTTTTCAGGTGAAACTCTGAGTTCAGAAAGAAGGAAATATGCCATCACCTGGTCAAACTGTTCTTAAAACACTAGTACTTTAAATTAAGTTCTAGCCTTCTCACCAGAATTTACTTATCATTTCCAGGAAACTATTTTTACTCTCTAGAGAGCTCTGTTGACCTAGTGACAAGAAGCTGCACTGAAACTCTGAACGAACGCAGTTCGAAGCCACCTGTTGCTCAGAGAGAAGGCTGGGCAATTTCCTCCCTTGAAAACCCTTTGGAGGGTCAGCTATATGGATCAGTTCTGGTTCTATGGTACACAAAAACAGCAACAATGAGCATTTACCTTGAATTCCAATCATTCAGCTATCTCATTTGTTATTTATCAATGTAAAAAATTGTATTAGGAAATAAATATGTATATTTGTAATTTAATATTTAAAACCTGAGTTTAAAATAAGAATCAATGAATAATGTCAATTTTAGTGAAAGAAAACAGTTCTACAACACATTTCTCAAGTATAAAAGAAACATATATATGCCAGGAAATATTTTGCCAATGGGGCTAACCTGGATTGTTTATCCAGTTTATGGTGACACTCCTATTTAAAAACAGTTGCTAAGTCTGTTCTCAATATTGTCATTTTTGTTATGTGCCATTGAGTCAGAACCAACTGATAGGTGGCCCTACAGCAGGTTTTTGGAGGTCATCAATCCCACGGGAAGAGATTTCCTATCTTTATCCTGCAGAGTAGCTGGTATATTCAAACTGTGTGCCTTTGACCTGTCAATGCAACTCCTTATCCACTAGGTCACCAGTGCTCTCTGTATTATATGCCATTAAACAGACCTCAAGGAAATATTCATAGTGAATTATCGGAACACATGGACTCTGTTGTAATTAATCTGAAATTGAAAAGTCAATCAGTTATCTAATGAGAGCTTCAGAAGAGGATTTAAGATGACACCAATTGACTAATTAAAATTAATTAATACCACACAGACAAAATAATATTCTACATTCAAAATAACATCTCAAGCACTTTCAGACAATCCAGTGTACTTATATACTATTTAAGCAAAGAAAACGAATTGCTTTAGAAAGGTGTATCTACTTCTGCTTTCCATTAATTTTTAGAAATATATTCATTTCAAAATATAACACAGAGCACTAATGTTTAAAATTGATTTTTGCAATAGTCGTCAGCCACAGGATCATATGCAACTAGGTATTTGTTTGGTATAAATGAAGCCATAACAGTAAAAAAAACAAAATTCAAAAAAGCCAGATGGTTAATCTTATATTTATCTCTAGCTTTCATTTAAATATGCAAAAGGTATTTTGATTGATGTAATACAAAATTTTATTAAAAACTATAAATTAAAAATTAAATTTTATCACTGTGCTATGCATATATAGTATAATATGTGACATATATAATCTCTTATGTACATACATACTACATTGATATTATGCATTTAATACAAGTTTCTTTTTTTAATAATTATATTTTATTAATTTTCATAAACATTTACAGAGATTTTGGGCTTCCACTCATTCATTGTTGCACTATTCTCTCTACCCTCCTCCCAGTTTGTTCTTGTCCAAATGCCACAGTGCTTGTCAAAGCCAGTTCTGATTAATCTTCTTTGTCAGTGTGTCCTTTGCCATTCCCTATCACTCCTCCCTGAGAGAGACTTCACCCTGAGTCATAAGGAAAAGGGGACGGCGTATTCTCTTAGCTACTTCCTGCTGAAAAGGGACGCTGTGGGTTTCAGGGTGAAGATCTTCTCTCACTACTCTAAAGGGCCCCTTTGGCAGTAGGAAACACATAGACTATTATGGAGATTGATTTTGGAATTTAGATGCACTCTTATTGATTGTGCTTGGCTGTACATGTTCATATCCTTCAAGATGTATCATGGGGGTGTTGCAACCTAGAAGACACAAATTTGACTAACAAGTTATAAGTACATGAGTCCATAATCACTAAGTAAAGGGTTCCTTGGAGGAAAAGATAGCGAAGATTTATTTCACATATTTTGACATGTAGAAGAGGCTAATTCCTTGGAGAGGGATATCACACTTGCAAATTTGGAGGGTTAGTTATAGAGACAAAGACTTTCAATCAGGTAGACTGACACAATGACTGCTACAATAGGCTTGAGGACATAAAAATAATGTGGATGGCACAGGAGAGGCCAGAGTTCAGAGTTCATAAAGTCACTCTGAGTCATACTCAATTTAATAGCAACTAACAACAAACTGCCTATAAAATAATGGAGCGCTCCAGTGAAGTGTTCAAGGAATATATGATTAGATATTATACATACAGCAACAGCCCAGAATAAGAGGTATATTGCAATGAGGACTGTGGGGATGGGGCAGGGTGAAGTGGGAGGGAAGTAATTGTGCTACAATGAATGAATATTTTAATAAAAGTGAATAGGGGAGGGGAGAGGGAGAGATAAAGGGTAAAAATGTACAACAATAAATGCATGAAAATCTAACTTTTCTGTAAACTTTCATTAAATCACAATTAAAATTAAAAAATTATTTAAAAAATAATGAGAGTGCTACAGAATTGATTAATGTAATTGTTATCAACTGTAAAAAGTTGAATTGGCAAAATTTTTGTAATACATACACTTGCAGATACATATAGTTCTCAATCCAAAGAGAAAAGAGTATCTCTTCTGAAACTGTCTACATGCAACTCATTTCTTTATAGACTTTAGTTTTTTAACTGGAAGGATTAGGGTCATACTTTCATGAAACATTTAAATTAACTTTCTTAAAAATGTGTTTAATGTTTCTGTTCTTAGTACCCTGATACTTTGAAACTTGCAAATGGAGAGCAAATGCACAGCAATTGGTTTCTAATTGCCCAGAGTAACAGAAGAAGAAGGGACTCTGGTGTCCTAGTGTTAAGAAGCTGTGCTGGAATTCTGAAGGCATACAGTTTGAATCCACCAGCTTCTCTGTGGATGAAGGATGGAGAATCTCTTCTCATGAGAGTAAATATCTCTGAAAACTCCGTTTGGGGGTCAGCTATGAGTCGCTTCTGACTCAACAGTACACAACAACAGAATAGAAAAGTCAAGATCAGGAGGAAATTAAGTGGGTGTTAATTACTTGCATGAGTAAGTACCTATTTAGCCATGAGAGCTGAAGAACTGGATGATGGCTGGCAAGTAATACTAAACTTTTAACCCAAGATTCTATAGAATTATCATGATCAAAAAGGTGAACTACAGCATAAAATTTCAAAATCTGACATACAAGCAGATATATGCACACCCATGTTCATCTTGGCTTTGTTCACAATAGCAAGGAGTTGGAAACAACCTAAGTGCCCATCAAAAAACGAATGCATAGAGAAGTTGTGGTATATTCACACAATGGAATACTATGCTGCATTGAAAAACAAGGAACTCATGCAATATTATTCAAAATGAGTGACCTTCAAGGACATTATGCTTAGTAAAATATCTCAGTCACACAAGGTTCAATACTACATGGTGCCACTGTTGTAGAAAGTGACTGACATCAGGGTTGGGGTAAGACTGAGAAAAACTGGATAGATTATGTATAGTGAATTGAAAAAGATGAGGCAAAGAACAGTTTAAAAGCAATATATGAAAAAAAAGTGATATATGATAGCATATTATGATTATCAAAGAAATCCAGAATTAAGGTTGCACAGTGGAGTGCATTTGGGGCAGGGGTTCAGGGCAGGGGCAGGGTCGGGGGGATTGTATACCAATGGAGAAGTTTATTGGTTGCTTTTCAAAGAGAGGAGCGAACTGGGGGTGGGGGGTAAAGAAAAAAGTGCAAAAATGAATGAATGAAAATCCAAAATCTTTGTAAATGTTCATCAAAATTAATAAAATAAAATTTAAAAGAAATTTTCAAAATCCAATGAAATCCAGATGGTTTTGAGTCATGGAAGTTGATGAATTTCTAACACTATTACACTTAGAGAATCCATTTAAACTTCAAGTCAAAATCATCCCCTGAATTCTTAAAACCAAATAATGATGTTATTGCCTGAAGAGTTGGAGTCTGAGTTGTGGTGTTAGAAAAGAGTACTCAATTGCTACGGATTTCCAAGAAAACAAACAGATCTGTCTTGGAGAAAGTGAAACCAGAGTGCTCCTTGGAAGCAAGGAGGTTAAACTTCTCACATCCTTTGGGCATGTTGTTTGGAGGGTCAGTCCCTGGAGAGGGAGAAGATACTTGGAAAGGTGAAGAGTCAACATTACAGAGGAAGACCCTTGACAAGATGGATTGACACTGTGACTTCAGTAATGGGCTCAAGTGGGTCAGAGATGGTGAGGATGTCAAAGAAAATGATAAATTTCAGATCCATTGTTTATAGAGTCACTATGAGTCACAGTCAATTAGACAGAACTCAGCAGCAGTAATAACAACAAAGAATGTTTGGAGCATTGTAATATTTTAAGATTTATCTATATAGAATCAAATTGACAACAGTAACTTGATAGATGACACTAAGAGAGCCTTGAATTTATGTTAACAAGTGACAATAGGAGAATGAGAATAATTAACACAAATCACAGAAGGTAAATACTCAATTGGACATGTGTTGTTGTTGTTAAGTGTCATCAAGTCACTTGAGACTCATACCAACCCTATGTATAAGAGCCTAAACCCTGTTCTATCCTGTGCCAGCCTCACTGTCTCTGGCACACCTACTCCCATTACCCCAGGCACTGAATCACCCATCTCAACTCTCTCTGAATCACCTGTCTTCCTCTCTTGCGCTGTCCCTCCATCCTCTCAAACATGATGTCACTCTTAAGGACTACTCCCTCCTTGCAACACGTCCAAAGTATGTCAGAGGAAGCTACAGAATCCTTGCCTCCAAGGAGCAGCCTGGTTTAACCCTCTCCAGGACAAGCCTATTTGTTCTCTTAGCAGTCCATGTAATATTCAATACTCTTCTCCAGCACCACAGGCTCAAAGGCATCAGTTGTCTTTCTATCATCTCTAGTCATTGTCCAGTTCTCTGACCCATAGCAGGCAACTGTGAAGACTATGGCCTGGATCAGGCATACCTTAGTCTCCAGACTGATATCGTTTCTCTTTAGTACTCTTGAGAGGTCCCTCACAGCTGACTTTCCCAATGCAATTCATCTCTTGATTTCCTGGCTGCTGATATAAAGAGTGTTGATTGTGGAGCTAAGCAAACTAAATCTTTTAACCATCTCAATCCCTTCACCATACATTATGATGCTGCCAATTGGCCCAGTGGTGAGAATCTTTGTTTTCTTGATGTTGAGCTTTAATCCATATTCAAGGCTGTAGTCCTTGAATTTGGGTAAATTCTGTCAAGTATACTCTAAGCAAAGACAACACAACAAAATAAAATTTATGCTAAATTGAAAATGTATCCTAACTAATCAAGTCTTAAGCTTAGAGCACAAAAGTATTCTTATTTAAAAGACAGTATTCCTTATTTAAAAGTATTCCTTATGCCTTGGAGGCTTTCTACTAACTCCTCATAATGGACGTCCTTAGTTTAGTTTAGTTTTTTTAACTGTCACAGATTATGTTATGCATTATGTGAGATTATTTTATGCATGTTGTTAAGTGGGGCCAGTCCTTGGAAAAAAATATCACTCTGGGAAAGGTGGAAGGCCAGAGAAAGAGAAGACCCTCAACAAGATGGATTGACACAGTGGCTGTAACAATCGGCTTAGGGTTTCAGTGTTCTTGAGGACAAGATTCTGATCTGCTGTGCATAGATAGAGTCGCACTGGACTTTTTGGGTATATGGTAACATCATCACACAGATGAGAAGCATGACAAGTGACTGAGATTTATGATTGCGAAAATAACTCAGTATTCTTCTTTATGGCTCTCAGTTATCCTTCAAATCAGGAGGAATACTAATCTCCTTGGTGCAACTTTCAACCAAACAACTGGGTTTGCTGAAATTAGGTTCCATATAGTTGACTACAACTCACTGTGATCTTATGAACGACACATTGGAGCCCTTCCCTGTTCTGTGCTCCCCTAATCATCTCTGATACCCTTAAGCCCATTGTTAAATTCAGTGTGTCACTGCATCTGCTATAGGGTCTCCGTTCTTTTTCTGACTCTCCATTTTTCAGAGTATGATATTGTTTTCCATGGACCAAGGATGTGAGATAAAGTTTCAACATCCTTGCTTCCAAGGAACATTCTGGTAGCACCCTCTACAAGATATATTTGTTTGTTCTCTTAATAGTTCTTTAGATATTTAGTACTTTTCTCCACAATACAAAGGCAGCAATTTTTCTGTTTTCTTTATTCATTGTCCAATTCTCAGACACATAGCAAGTAATTGAAGAGACCCTGGCTTGGATCTGGTGCACCTTGGTCTTTAAACTGACATTTTGTATCTGCAAAAGACTCAAGCAAGACCCACACCTCACTCCATACACAAAAACCAACTCAAGGTGGATCATGGACCTAGGACTAAAACCAAG
>NW_006399849.1:6803447-6817329 GCF_000299155.1 Elephantulus edwardii | reverse complement strand
TGAGTGGAAGCCCAAAATCTCTGTAAATGTTTATGAAAATTAATAAAATATAATTATAGAAAAAAAATAAACTGACATTTTGATTTCTGGTTCTGGTGTGACTCTGGGGCAAAGTTTACTGGCCATTGATTATTAGTTGATTGTATTTGGCCTCCTATTTAAAAAGACACTTATTCACCAGTATGAGTCTTGTATCCAAGTGGGGAGTGTTCTGAAGTAGTTTGAGTCTACAGAGGTTTTGATTTCTGGTTCTAGTGTGACTCTGAGTCATTGTTTACTGGCATCGGCTGTTAGTTGATTGTATTTGGCCTCCTATTTAAAAAGGCATTTGGGCCCTCAGGCCTGCAGCCCTCAGGCCTGATTTTAACTGTTTTTGATCAAATATACTTCTACGTGGTATAGACACTGTCCATTTGCTGTACAGAGCTAACTTGTGGATGCTGAATGCTGTGACACTGATGTTTCATATGTGATAATGGTTACCCATGACGGACAGTGTTTGGTGGAGCTCCCCGATTAAAGCAGACTTGGAAGCAGGAGTAGCATCCACTTCCAAAATAGCTTGCCTCCTGAAACTCTATGAACTTGGAGAAACGATGAATTGTTCAGGTCTTTTGTTCATAGGGTCGTTATGAGTTGTCTATGACTCAACGACACTTAACAACAACACTCCGTAAAATAACTTTTGCTTACACTATTTTGAAATCTTTTTAAAAAGCAACATTTGGAGCTAATACTAACATTTACCACATTATTGAAAAGTACATGCAGGTTTATCAAATAGTAGGTGACTTAGGGAATTCAGTTACTATAAGGTGTTCACCACCCAGCAGTCATTTTTTTCCACCACACTAGTTATGTGCACCTATCCTGTCATCCAGAGCAATGCAACTTATGATTTATTTTAAGATAAAACATGAAGCCAAAAGCTCTATTCTGACTATGTAAATGATCTTCTGGTGCCAACTGATTAGCATTTGGAAAGCAAAGCCTTGGGAAGAGATGCCATATTATACATAATACATTTAGTGTGAAAGCAAATCACGTACTTGTTAAGAGTTTTGTGGCACCACAGTCGTTCTCTGCCCTATAAACTGTATATAAAGCTGAAGAATGTGTTCTTTTGAGTTTTTTTTAAATCTTAATTTATATCACAAGCTTCACATCTCAATTTGCTAATTTGACAGTGCTGGCTGGTATGAAAAAGGATGTTATCAGGCCAGCGTTTTACCACAGGATGGATGCACCATTTCCACCTAGTGGTCAACAAGGTGATTGCGTGTTGTAGAAAGGATGGACAACAACAGCTGGGGAACAAAGTAAGGAAGCTGTTCCCTCATACGAAATCCTATAACTCATGAATCTTTAATACATTATAAAATTCTAGTGACTATTAATCAGTTCTCTCTCTCTCTCTCTCTCTCTCTCTCTCTCTCTCTCTCTCTCCTTTCTCCCTTCCTCCCTCACTTTTGCTCTCTTCCGCTCTCTCTCACACACACACACACAGACACACACACACCACACTCACTCACTTTCTCCACAAATTACAGCAAATATCCTTTCTTCTCAAACACTCAACTCCCCACTTCCCACACATAGCAGATGATCTTTCCTCCTCTCCCAAGAGAAAATAGTAACCACCAAAAAGGAATGTTCTCCCTGTCCAGCCACCAGGCTACACCCACTTTCTGCATTTTCATATTCTATCCTGTCGCTACCTCAGACAAATCCAGCCACCTATAATCTCCATTCTTCTTAAGTCTTTAGAAACACAGCTTCATCAGTTAACCTCACCTTCTTCTACTAGACCTTTCCTGTCAGAATTATAATATGGAATAAATGATTTCTCATCTTAAATGATAAGATTGACCCAGTGTCGACAGCAGTGGCCTCAAGTGTGTCAGAAATTGTGAGGTAGGCACAGGATAGGACAGGGTTCAGCTGTGTTGTTCAGAGCTGCTAAGAATCATACTCAATTTGATGGTGTCTAACAACAATATCTTTTTTTTTAATTTTTTCTTCTTATTATTAAATTTTATTAGTTTTAATGAACATTTACAGGGATTTTGGGTTTTCATTCCTTCATTGCTGCACCATTCTCTCTACCCTCCTCCCCAGTTTGTTCTTCTTCCCCGCCATCCGAATGTCTGTTTTAATTGTCCAATTGCCACAGTGCTTGTCAAAGTCAGTTCTGATTAATCTCCTTTGTCGGTGTGTCCTTTGCATTCCCTATCACTCCTCCCTGAGAGAGACTTCCCCCTGATTCATAAGGAAAAGGGGATGGCGTATTCTCTTAGCTACTTCCTGCTGAAAAGGGACGCTGTGGGTTTCAGGGTGAAGATCTTCTCTCACTACTCTAAAGGGCCCCAACAATATCTTAAATAAAATCCTCCCTTATTTCTTACTTTTCCTCCCTTTCTAGTTGGAGCCACATTTCTAGAAATAATTTATATCTACTATTTTGACTCTCCCCTTCACACACATATCTCACCCCACCGCAATCTGGTTTCTGCTCCCACCTCTATAGAATATCTTTTCTTCTCTTGGATACTGTCTAACCTACATTTCACTAAAAGCTACTAACATTTCCAAAGCTTTTGGCCTTTTCTTCCAATCTAAACTAACCCTTTCCCTTAATTTCCATGGTACCTAACTTTACTGGTTTTTGTTTTGTTTTGTTTTTTTCACATTTCAAAGTCTTTTTAGCCTTGTCCCCTATCCATCATTTAAAATACCAGCTCTCCTGTTCTCCTGGTCTTGAACACTCTATTTTACCTTATTGACTCACTTGACACTCTTGGCACCAGCAGCCAGTAAATCAAAAGCAAAATTACATTAGGTAAATCTGTTGTCAAGGATGTCTCCAGAGTACTGGAAGCAACAATATTAGTATAGAGGCTAGGGTGCATCTGATCCAAGCCTTGGTCTTCTTAATTACTTGCTATGAATCAGAGAGCTGGAAAATGACTAAGGATGATGGAAGAAAAATTGATGCCTTTGAGTTGTGATACTAGAGAAGAGTCTTGAGCATACCATGGACTTCCAAGAAAGCAAAACAGGTCTGTTTTGTAAAGAATGAAACCAAGTTTCTCCTTGGAGGCTAGGATATTGAAGCTTTGTCTAATATACTTTGGACAAGTGGCCAGGAGGGGCTGATCCTTGGAGAAGGGTATTATTCTCAGAAGGGTTCAGGGATAGCATAGAAGAGAAAGATCCCAGATGAGATGTATTTATACAATAACTAGGGTAAGAGAGGTAAGGTGTGTCAGAGTCAGTGAGACTGGCAGGACAGGGCAGGCTTCAGAGCAGTTGTACATAGGGTCGCTATGAGTCAACAGCAGATAACAACAACAACATAGCATTAAACTCAATTTTTGAAACAATATCAATTAATCCAGTGCACTGTGACTGAGCCTAAGGCATTGCATTTCTTACTTAGGAAAACAAGACTGATAGTGTCCCATTGAAACATAAGAACATAGATTAAGTTTAAAAAATGAGTTACATAAATAAGCTGTGACAAAAACCAATATAGGCATAACCATATTTATTACACTATTATTTACAGTATCAAATATATGGAAACAACCATGTTTCCATATATAATGTCCATCAATGAAGAAATGATTAACAAAACTATGGGATATTCTTTCATATAATGTACAATGTTACCAAAATTATAACAAAGAATTACACAAAAAGTGTATAACATAAATGAATCTAGGGGACAGTATGATAAATGAAATAAGTCAGTCACAAAAGAACAAACATATAAGACTACTATTAGAAGATGCTAACAAAAGTTTTAAACACACATGTGTGCATATTTCCACACACATACAGACAGACACACACACAAGTTAACAGTCAAATAGAGGATAGTTAATAAGGGCAAGGGGAAAAACAGTAAACTTATCATTTATTAATGTCTATTTTTTATATAATGAATCCTTAAGCGTTCTTGCAAAAAATAAAATGACAATGTCCAAGATTGATGCAAAAAATGTGACTGACATAAATCTATCATATGATTCTGCATCTGTATCAAAGCCTAATTTATTTCACTTACTTCCCATGGGAATTCCAGTGAATGTTGTGTA
Organism: Elephantulus edwardii; assembly: GCF_000299155.1. NCBI lineage: Eukaryota > Metazoa > Chordata > Mammalia > Macroscelidea > Macroscelididae > Elephantulus > Elephantulus edwardii. The sequence continues at coordinate 6,813,229 of NW_006399849.1, read as the reverse complement.
TCTAATATTTTACTGATAATGGGAAAAGATGTTGAATTTATATGAGGGCTAGAAAATGGCAAATTGAAGGACATCACTACAAAGTCACTTGAATAAGTGTTTTTCTTTATTTTTACACAAGCAACATATTCTGCTGTCCTGTTAAATTTATAGCTAATGAATATCCCATTCTTAATTTCTTCCTTTAGAACAAAAACTGTGTCCAGTCCTGTCTTGGTTGGCCTCCCTAACATCATCATACCTTCTATCTCAGCAGAGTAAAAATAAAGTCATTTGAGGAAAAATTATGCTAAGTGCAGATCTTTCAGAAAATCATGATACTTTTTAAAAAGTTTTAATTTATGAGAGGTGTTTTTCTGACAGGTACAATATATTTTAGAACAAACAACATAAAAGTGAGTACCTGAATTTTCCTTTCTTCAATCTTTAGTTCCAACAGTATTTCCCTGCCCTCTTATTATTTATTCAAGCTTAAAAATTCAGTGGTCTTCACATCTGGTGCATCTTAGCTTGGATTCTATTACCTGTTCATTTAATAAGATTGCTATATCTTTAGATAAAAACAAAACCAAACATCTTTCACACTGAGTCAATTTCAGCTCATGAGTAACTTTCCATTAGGTCTCTGAGGCCTGAAACCTTAGTCAAAAGGATGAGGGATACTTTTCCTTGTGGTTAATAACACATACACATAAGGTCTATTTCACTAGGGCTCCCTAGTCTCTCCAATTTGAGGTCTCTTAAATTTATCCCAGTTGAGTTTACTCCCAATAGTGATGCTAGGAGACAGACTAGAACTAACCCAGGGGGTTTACAAAGCAGTAAACTCACAGAAGCCAACTACAAGCTCTCTCTCTCACAAAGTAGCCAGTCAATACAAATCACTAACCTTGTAATTAGCAGCCAAGCACTTAAACACTGTACTACCAGAGCTCCTAGATAGGATCAGGCATCATCATTTTTATAAAGTGACTCAAATGAGATTATACTATTTCCTTCCAATGGGCAGCTGAGAAGGTTTGGCTGGTCAGATGACAACATTCAAAAACAGCTAACTATTGAATACTCAGAAGACTAGAGTTAGATTTTTTTAAATTTTAAATTTAATAGGTTTCATGACTTAGGTACTCAGTCAGGCTTAAGTAGCTTTTATCTTTTGTTATTATTGTTAGTTACTGTAGTGGTAAGAAGCTGCACTGCAATCCCAAAGGCATTAGCTTCAAGTCCACTAGTTACCCCGTGGGAGAAGGATGAGCACTCTCCTTTCAAGTGGTTAATTGCCTTTAAAAACCCACCGGAGGGTCAGCTATAGGTTGGTTCCAACTGGATGGCACACAACAACAACAAATAGCTGTTGAATTGACTCCAGCTCATAGAAATGTTATGGTAAGAGATCAACACCTAGATCCTGTATCATCCTCACAATTTCTAAAGTGTTTAAACTCATTGCTGCAGTCACTGACTGTGTCAATCCATCTTGTCGGGGGTCTTCCTCTCTTTTCTCTAGTCCTGTATCTAATTATTGATTATTTGGACCATGTGATGAAATAAGGGCCACACTTCTGAAAGTAATGAATGTTTTTTTAAAGAAGTATATGTATAATTCAGAGTGTCCCTGGTTATACAAAACTTCCCATAAATTTCTCTAAGGCACCAGAAGGAAATCTCCTGTCAGATTGGCACCAAAAGATGAGATATTAGCTGACATAATTAGGCAAAAGTCAAAGAATTTTAAGAGAGGCTTTCTAAGTGTTGTTGTCAGGTTCAGTCAAGTCCAGCAGAACCTATAGTGACATTATGCACAGTCGACCTGAACCCTGCCTTATCCTTGTGCCATCCTCATCTCTGACACACCACTTCCCATTGCTGAAGTCACTGTGTCAATTCATTTCACTGGAGGTCTTCCTCTCCTTCGCTGTCTCGCTCACCTTCTCAAGCATGATGTCCTTTCCAATAAATAGCCTCCCCTAAAGATGAAATTTTGCCATGTTTGCCTCCAGGGAGCATTCTGGCTGCACTTTCTCCAAGACAAACATGTTTATTCTTTTGGCAGTCCATAGGATATTCAGCAATCTTCTCCAAGACAACAATTCAGAGGCATCTGTTGTTCTTTTGTCATTCTTGTTCATTGTCCATCTCTCTGATGCTGTCCTGTAAAGTAACTGTATTCTCATTGCTGTGGAGTTGGAATTAACTTATAGATGATCCTCCATTGGGTTTCAGAGGCTGTAAGTTGGGGAGAGGATTGGTCACCGTTCTCCTGCAAAGCCACTGGAGGATTTCAACAACCAGAGAGCTGGGAATTTTGTGTTAGTGACATAAGAACTAATGCCACCTAAGGACCATGCCACCAAAGCTCCTAAATGCACTATGAAGAAGGTACTAGAACAATGAAAATGTTGACTCCATGGAAATAATATAAGACATAAACATAAATGAAAAACTATCACAGAGCAAAATCATATGCAGGCTTGGAGTAAATTCGTTATTTGAGTACAAATTAATATAAGGACATGTAACAACAAAATAAAATGAATTAAGATTTTACTGAGAAATTATTTTACTAAGACTATGATTTTTTTTTTTAGTTCAGAGAAATTGATACAAAAAGGTGATTAAGAAATCTGTTTTGGGAAGTGACATCAGTGACCTTTAAGAAGGAAGGAGGCTGTGTTCTCCATGCACCTGCGGCTGGATAGAACAGAGAGCTGTCAACAAAGACAATAAGGTGACCCTGTCCCAGCAAATAGCCATTTCATTTAAGAGATACATTCTGAACAAGTGGTTTTACTTTTAAAATGGAAAAAAAAGTCATTGAAATATTATATTCCAAAGCCCCCTTCCCACAACACATGTGGCTTTTTTTCTGGCCTCTCCAACTGACTTCTGCTCTTTAAGTCTCTTTTCCATTCATTCTTTACACTGGACACAAGCTTATGACTCCAGCAGTATTTTCTTTATGTATGTTTAACAAACGTTCTATAGAAGACTTGAATAGGTAAGATCATGCTAATGAAATAATGATTTCCATTAACTTTGGGGAAGACATGACAGATTGTTGGTGTTAGGTGCTGTCAAATCAACCACAGCTCATAGCAAGCCTGTGAACAGCAGATTGAAGTCCAGCCCTGTCCTGTCCCATCTCCACAATCTTTTCCATGCTCTAGCATATTATTACAGTTGCTGTGTCGTTCTATCTTATGAAAGGACTTCCTCAGATTAAAAACTCAAGCTCATTGCTGTGGAGTTGGAATCAATCCACAGGTGGCCTTCTGGCAGGTTTTTGGAAGCTGTGAATGACATAAGAGGAGACTGTCCACTTTTCTCCTATGGAGTCACTGATGGGCTAAAAGCCCCACCTTTGCGTTAGCATAGCTCCCTGCTGATAATGTCAGGAGGGTCCATTTAGACAATGCGAAACTAACTGGAAGAACGTGCTCCAGTATGCAGCTATCTTAGAAAATTAAGTAGGGGTCACAAAGCCATGAGGTTATTTCAATATATCCTTCTGTCAGAATTCTGTTACCATTCGACAACTCCAGACAAATAAATAGACCCACAGCCACTGAGTCGACTCCAACTCCTAGTAGCCCTACAAGATGGCAGAGCTGCTTCATTGGTTTCAGAGACTATAAAACTTTATGGAAAATGACTGTCTCGTCTTTTATGGAGCAGCTGCTACATTTAAATTACAGTTAGCAGCCAGGTACTTTAAACACTGTGCCACTACGGAGAAAGCTTTAACACCTAGTCAATGTCATTCTCCACACATTACTCTGCTAGCTCATGTTGACTTGTCTGGACAAGGAAGCTGCTAACAGCTCCTCATATCTCCCATCTACAGAGGCTTCACTCAACCTCAGCTTCTTCTGAAAAAGGTGGGCATCTTTTCCCAGAGCAGAGGCTGCAACTTCTCACATGTTCTAAAGGTCTTCAGGAGCTAGGGAGTTAGCTTTTTAAATTAACTGACATCTAAAACAAAGTCTGGCATCCAAGAAGTTTCTATGTGCTTTCACTGACATGTTTGTTGTCCTTATCTACCCAGAAAATATATAGTGAGGAGACATTAATGAGCGATTAGTGGATAACAAGTGTCTCTCTTCTTAGAAAGATCTGAGTTGTAAGTCATTCAAATATCATACGATATGCTCTTATGGCACATAAACTTTGCCAGAACCACCACAAAGGGAACCCAGATGCCTACCAGCTTCCTTAGACACCGCCAAGCATATCTTTATTCTATTGTTATAGACTGTTTGTAAATGTCTGGGGTTCCTCTTGGGAAGTATACTGCTCTGTTATGTTTACAACTTCATAGATACTGCAATGAGCATTGTTGGTGTTGTTGGACGCTCTAAGGCAGATCTTTGATGCATAGCTATCCCATGTGATGGAGCAGAATATCCCCATAGGGCTTCTTGGCTGCAATTGTGCTGCAGAGCAGATTGCCAGGTCTCTCTCACACAGACAGAGCTGCAGGCTAGAGTTGCATTGCCAACACCTTGGTTAGCAGCCCAGCACTTAACTGTCACACAACCAGGACTCTTTCGAGTTATGTGCATTGATGCAGATAGTCCTTCAGACATTTTATATGGGTTCAGATCTGATGTTCATAGAGTCAGTATGAGTCATACTTAACAACAACAAATTTTTCTCTTTATTTACATATTATATGTTACATTGTGTCACCTAGCAAAATGACTTTCCTAAATTCTACCAATCCACCATAGCAAGATTGACTAATGTCTCTAAAGGATTCAGGGTATCACAGGTATGTCTTGTTTCAGGCTGCCAAGCAAGCAAAGTCTAGAATGAAATACATAAGATAAAACCACATGAATCACACTGTTGTTGTTTTGTGCCATTGAGTTGCCTGCTACTCTGGCGAGTCTATGTACATTAGCTCTAAACCCTGCTTTGTCCTGAGCCATCTTATCATCTCCGATGGACCTAATCCCATTTCTCCAGTCACTGAGACAATCCATCTCATCGCGGGCCTTCCTCTTCTGTGTCATCCCTCCACCCCACCAAGAATGATGTCCTTCTCCAAGGACTGGTCCATCCTGGCCACATGCTTGGTTTCACGTGGTCTAGGACAGACCTGTTTGTTCTCCTGGCTGCCCATGTTATGTTAAATACTCTTCTCTAGTACAACTCAAAGACATCAATTCTTCTGCTATCATCCTTAGTTATTGTCCAGCTCTCTGATGCATAGCAAGTAATTGCAAAGACCATTTTTTTCTAATTTCCTAAGTAGCCTGTCAGGCTACTTCACTTCAGGATACTTCTGTCTGTCCTGGGGTTTTGTGAATCAGTAAAGGACAGTATTACCTCAAAACTGTTTCCCATAGCTCTGGTGGCCTAGTGGTAAGAAGTTGTGCTGCCAATGCAAATGCACGGGGTTCAAATCTACCAGGTATTCTACAGGAGAAAGATAGACAATCTCTTTCCATGTGACTTACTGCCTTTGAAAATCTGCTCTAAGGGCAGGTAGGGGTTGGTTCTGACTCAATGGCCCATAAGAACTACAACAATCACCCCAATAAAAGTTAGTCTTTTAAAGTTATATCATTTATCCTTCGTAAAGAGCAAACATAAGCCAAAAGCAAGACGTTTTTGTTTATTGATGGAATGCATTTAAATATGTGTGAATTTTTCACATCAACATACTGAATTAAATATGTTATGCAGTCCACAAAGTAAACCAAAAGATCCCAAGTAGGTACACCAAAGGCATGTCGCTAGATAGGAACTTCTACATGATATTGTATTTTAATGAGAATGACTCTTTACTATGTGCCATTTACTACTGTTCTCATGCTTTATAATTATTGTTGTTGATTGCCAATGACTCAAGTACTACTCACAGTGACCCTATGAACAAAGACATGAAGCCTTATAACTTACAACTAATGCCATTTCTCAAAGTTCATAGAGTTTCTGGAAGCATGTTGTTTAGGAAGTGGATGCCACTCCTGCTTCCAATTATCATTATTAGAAAAAGAATCAAGTCTTTGAGTAGCGGTACTGGAGAAGAGTACTGAACATACCTTGCCCTACCAAGAGAACCAACAGGTCTATCTTGTCCCCAAGTTGCTCCCTGGAGGCAAAGATTTTGAGGCTCCGTCTGACATGCTTTGGACATGTTGTCAGGAGGGAGCAGTCCTCGGAGAAGGACACCATGCTTAGAAGGGTGGAGGAACAGCACAAGATAGGAAGATCCTGGATGAGATGGATTGACACGGTAACTGGGATAATAGGGGCAACTGTGTTCAAGACAGTTCAGTTCAGGATAGTACAGGGTTCAGAGCCATGTTCATAGAAGGTGACTCGATGGCACATAAAACAATAACTGATATTTGAAATAATAACATTTAAAATACAGAGATAAATGTTTCTTAGATCACTACCTGTTTTACAAAATCTTTTTAAGTCTTACATACTTCTGATTGAAGTATTCGGATTAGTCATTAAAGTCAACTAATACATACTGCATGTCCAAAGGGCCTATGTTCAAGGTGAACATAAGAATCTCTTATTAGAAGGCAGATGAAGTGTTGTGTTTTTAAAATAAATTATCAAATTAGATAGTGTAACTCTATATTGAGATGATTACACCGATGTCCTATTGAATCATGGGATTTGTTCTGAAACAATGTACCTTCTGAGAATCAAGTTTCCATATTCACTATATAAAGTATTGTTGTTGTTCTTAAGTGCCATCAAGTTGTAGACCACTCGCAGCGACCCCATGAACAAAAGATCTGAACACTTGTATAACTTTCCTCTTTTCTCCAAGTTCATAGAGTTTCAGAAGGCAAGCTATTTCAGAAGTGGATGCCACTCCTGCTTCCAAGCATGTTTTAATCAGGAAGCTCCACCAAACACTGTCTACCATGGGTAACCATTATTGCATTTGACACATCAGTGTCACAATGTTTAGCATCTCAGCAACCATGCATTACCTCTGTATAGCAATTCACAGACCAGTGCAATACCACTTAGAAGGATGACCATAAACAATTAAAACCAGGGCTAAGGGTCGAAGAATAAATCACCCACCTTTGGCTTGGTAGCATAAGTTTCTATCCACTAGACCAACATAGCTGGATTCCTGTCCCATACTGGTGACTTTTTTAAATAGGAGGTCAAATAAAATCAACTCACGCCCAGTGGCGAGTACACATTCCACCCTAAGCCTGTTTCTATATTCACTACATAAAGCACTGCTAGAATTCATCATTCTAACTTAGTATGTGATGCAACAAGAGAGTAAATAGGATTTAAGTTTAAACTCACAAACACATTATCTCCATGTAAGGTTTGTTGCCATTAAAAGAAAGCAGAAACTTCTCCTTACTAAATTCATGCTTAGTGTTAGCCTAAGGATGACATGAGGCTCAAGTGTGGCCATAATTCTTCTCTGACTCATGTATGCTTAACGCTTTCTCCTAAAGTTAGGCGATCAAGCATTCATCTCTGTTAACAATGCAGAGCCGAGGAGGCATGGCCATCATCCCACTGCTTGAATTTTCCACTGTAGGATCATGCAACTTCTTGATGAAATCAGCAGAGCAGTTTTGCCAGGAAATGTCCCAGCTAATTGGGTCAGATTAACAGCTGTACTTAGAGGTTTACATCAACATTTTTTAAGTGTTACTGATTTAGAACATAACATATGGTAGAGCTTTAAGGAGCTGTGGTCGTTCATGAATCACATATGTCTAAACAATGTAATAAAAATACAGCTACAAGCCATTGCACCTCCCAGTTAGTGCAGCTCAGCCTAGTGACAAGATGGTAGAGGCTGGTGTGTTATTATGCTGAACTGGTTCAAGGATGGGGAAAGAAAGTCTCATGTTCTTTGAACATGTTATCAGGAGGCATGACTCCTTGCAGAAAGGTGTCGTTATCTTTGGTAAATAGGGAAACAGAGGGGGGGAAAAGAAGGCCCTAAATTAGACGAATTGGCACATGAGCTGAAATGAAGATGTTAAAATATAGCAAAGATTGTGAGAATGTCAAAGGACTTGGAAGTCTTGTTCTCTTGTATGTGTGGCTGTTTTGATTGGATTTGACTGAAAGGCGTGTAGCAACAGCAACAATATCTTGGGGCCAATTATACATTCATGATTATGATTTTTCTTTTCAAAATGCTGCCTTTGGTTTTTAAAACTTTTAATGATTTTCCAGAAGGCTGAATTGTCTTCTGTGGAATGTCGTTGAGTTAATGCCCTTTGCACTTTTACCTATTTGTATAAATCAGCATTTCCACCCACTGGATTGCCTTTGCTGACGGGAATGCTGACGAGAATGCTTCCATGAATGAAGTGAATACAGTGTCTTGCTCACTGCTTGACTCCAGAACCAGGGTTCTAGTTTCTTTATGTCAAAAATAAGGGAGCTGAAGACAAGAAAATATTGATTAAAAGACCCCTCACTCGAAACCATTAATCCAATTCTTTCAAAAATTCCCAAACAAGAATTTAATATTAACTAGTAAGTGCCCAGACTACAAGATATTGTGAATTAAACACATAAAATAAAACTGGGGTGTTGTTTTTCTTCTTTTTACTTCCTAATTGGAGAAACAGACTAATTATCTGGAATTTCTTAAGAGAATAATAAGGAAGAAATTGCAGTATGAACTATATTGCGATTGTTTATGGAAAGGATAAAATTCTGTGTTCTAGTATACCTAAAGGACATTTTTTCAAGTATGTGGGATTGATGCTGAGTGAAAACTAAAACTATGTGGAAAAGAAGAAAAATTACACCCCAGAAAATCAGAAAACCCAAAGAATACAGTAATTTGTAAACAAAATAATTAATAGACCAAAGTCCCCCAAATCTTCAAATCTTTGGAATTTGTTTTATTAAATAATGATATATATCTATAGCAAGCTTTGGTGGCCTAGTGGCAACAAGTCATGCTACAATCCTGAAGACATATGGTTCGAGTATACCAGCTGATCCGTGGGTGAAAGATAGGCAAATCCTTTTGTGCAACTAAATGTCTTTGAAAACCCTTTAGAGGGTCAGCTATGGGTTGGTTCTGACTCAATGGTATAAAACAACAACAACAATGTAGTTCTATAAATATGAATTCCAAACAGCAATAAACAAAACCAAACAAATTCAATAGGATTGAGTCAATTCTAGTGCATAGCAGCGCTTCATTGAGTTCCCAATGGTGAAAATCTTAATGGGAGAGTACTGCCCATTTTTTCTTCCAAAAATTCAAACTATCAGAGATGTGCAATCTTAATAGGGATGGGTGTATCGGACAGTGTGATTGGCACAGGATAGAGCAAGGTTTAGGGCTGTTGTATATAGGGTCACTATGAGTCGCAAGCGACTCGACGGGCATATAACAACAACAACAACAATGTAGCTAAATAGAAATACCACACATTAGTGACTTTAAGAAGCAGAAATTTATTTTCTTACAGTTTGGGAGCATAAAAGCCTGAATTCAGAGTGCTATCTCTAAGCTAAGACTTCTTTTCAGTGTCATCTCTTGAAGAATGTCTTTGTTCTTTCAACTTCTGCTTCCTGGTCACTTAGAGATCTCCACATGTCTTACTTTATCACTTCTCTATTTCATCCATGTCTCCTCTGTTTGTTTAACCTCTTTTATATCACAAGTGATTGACTCAAGTTACAACCTAAATTAATCATGCCTAAAGATATTGTAGCTGATGTTAGACAGATCTTGGCTGAAAGCAGGGAATACCAGAGGAATGTCTATCTGTGTTTCATTGACTATGCAAAGGCATTTG